>NC_025693.1:27742548-27752636 GCF_000633955.1 Camelina sativa
TTTTTTTCACAGCCTTTTGAGTTTTGAGCCACATGCTTTGTAACAGTAACCAAAGACTTTTTTACCCTTCTCTCTTTTTTTACTGTCCCCACTTGACCCAATAGGCCTGAGCCTGATACTCTGATACTAATAATAATGTTGCTATACCTTAGTTTTTTTTTTAATACTCTATATCCAAAACCACAAATAGGAGGTTTACTCATGTGATACACCACATGCAAACTCCTTCCAACAGGAAAGGGCACAAAATCCATACTGTATACATTTCACCTACCTACATTTGATTATCAAGTTTCTATATTATTATATAATATACAAACTTTTTATCCATTCACTAGTCAAGTAGTCATGGATCATGGGGCCATGTGAGTCTCTGGCTTCCATTTGGTAAGGTTATACTATTAAAAATTATATGATGCCAAATCTAGGAGGCATGTTGAGCACACACTGGACAAAAAAAAAGGGGAATGTCCAATGAGGTATGTCTTACCTTAAGATTTTAGCTCCCACATCACATGACTATTTCTAATTGGCTAATTCCCATTATTCATCATGTGCAAGTTCCAATCATCTACCCTCCTATTCTATCTTCTCTTAATTAAAATATACCACATCACTTTTTCTATATAAAACACGACCATAGCATGATCCTAGTTGTTTAAGAAGAAGACTCGATTGGGTTCACACATCAAAATCTAAAGCCGGTTTGTTCAATATAAATGAAGTATATGGAAGACCAAAATAACTAGATAGGTCATAATTGTAATGTGAACCCCACTTCCAATTATATGATCAAAAGTCGTGCCACAAACACGTGATAACCAGACACAACCATCTCTGATCTCTCTCTACCTATGTTAATTTAATTCTCTAGTAGTCCCCTTGCAACCAAACAACACACAGGAAAAAAAAAATATCCAAAAACAAACAAAAAGACACCACTCTTTCCCTAAAACATCGCTAACACCACACCAAAATCTTGACAATTAAGAAATTATAAACCAAACAATCAAATCAATGCGCACCAAAAAACAATGCAGTGTTTGACCACAAACGAGATGGAATAATAAAAGAATGGGTTAATTATATACTACCTTGGAGATTAAGACATTAATCCCAGCGTGCTTATTGTCCCAACCAAACTCATTAATTGTATCTCCAGCCTTAAGAATCACCTCATTCTTCACAATGAATTCTCTGTACGCTCGTTTCCTCGAGGCTTTGTGCAGCCACGCCGCACCCCATAGCAACTCATCCTGCACCAGATGTTCAAAAACGTCACAATCAAGAATTTATCATTATCCAACGGCTGATACTAAAAATGGGGTAAAATAGTAATAACTTTTTTTACCTGGTAACCGTTGAAATCACAGTAAAAAGGACACACCGCGTGGTATAGACTGTTACTGTACGCGCCGCGATATCTGTTAGCAAACGCGAATACCTGCTCCCACGTTTTCACGTTACAACAACAAAATCAAATCAACAAAACATTTATATTCCAAGTCCGTGAATTTTTGATACTATATACAATCTTCTCTACGTAAGATCAAATATTTTACTCAAACGTACATTTACGTAAGAACAATACTCAAAAAAAGTCAAAATTACTAAAACGAATCATAGACATGGACCAATCATCAGCAAAAATAAAGTACTCAACATTATGAAAAAAAAAAGAATCTCTTCTTTCACAAGCAAAGAATAATTGATTAAATTTTAATTATTTAACCTGTATTTATATTAAAGGATGTCAAAATATAATAAAAACTGTATTTATTAAAGAAAAAAAACAGAGAATAATAATAAAAAATTTGCTTTAACGGCCACAGTAGTCTTTGACTATATTATAAGCACTTTATCATATTAGTAATAATTAAAAAAATTAAATTACCACAATCAATGCAACGGTTTAAGAGTTAAACCGTAACGTACCCGTGTAGCCCGGTCTAGTAAACGTCTGGAGTAAGCAGGATCGCGTTTCCTAAACACGATTGAAGCAGCGGCCAAAGCGGCTGCGGTTTCACCAGCGACGTCAGAGCCAGGATGAGCTCTATCGATTTTGTAAACGGAACGAAGCGTGTCCATATCTTCAGGCCTTTCCCAACAGTTGTGATCGGAGTAAGCGTCTCCGACTTGAACAAAGACAACTCCGGGAATCGCCGTCGCTTTTAGAAGGTAGTCCGTTCCCCATTTAACGGCTTTGACGGCGTTTCTTAGCTCAGGTCCCATTGTTTTGCCGAAATCTATTATACTCCATGAAAGCATCGTCGTCGTGAAAGCCATCGGGAAACCGAACTTGACGTTGTCTCCGGCGTCGTAGTAACCACCGGATAAATCAACCTTAAGAGAGAGAGAGAGAGAGAGAAAAAAAAGTGAGAAAAATGTCGTCGGGGAAGAGAGATGTTTGAGAGAAATGTAGGTAAAGAGAACTTACTCCGGCGGAGGAACCGTCGCGTAAAGCAGAGTCACGGCGCCATTTGAGACGTTGATCTGGAGGGAGTTTACCGGAACGCTGACCTTCGAAGAAGAGGATGCTTTTGCGTAGAGCGTCGCGGTAATCGTGACCGGCGGAGTGAATCGGAGGGGAAAAGAGAAGAACGGCGAGCAAAATCACCGGGAAAATTAGGGATTTTCGCGCCATTCTTTACTCTGTTTTTTGTGCTTTTTTGTTAGTAGTGAGTGAGTGAGAGAGAGAGAGAGGACCAAAGGGGGGCTCTTTATACTAGAAAAGGTCCTCTTGGATTCCAGAATTAGAGCCAATGAATGATCACCACGTGGAATTACTTGATTGGACGTAGCTCCATGTTAGATTGGGTATGGGGTTTTTGGATTCCGAAGCGAAATGTGCCTTGACCGGGTTTTTTGAATTAACCGGGTTCGGGTTTTAGGGTTTGAGAGAGAGAGTTTAATGAGGACGGTGTGGTGTGGGAGGAGTGTGGTACGCCGTCGGTACGGTGTGAAGAGAGAATCCAAAAAAAACAAAAGTTTGAAGTCTGTGATATGAATTATGAAGAAAGACAAAAAAAAATAAATAAAGTCGAGTTTTAACGATTTTTATTTTTTTTAACCATGTGACACACCGTCGTATTGGCAAGCGACACGTGTTGTGATCTAAATTAGGTGATTTTGGAGTTTTGTGATTAATTTTTTTTTGCTTTTTTATTTCCTCTTTTTTAACCAAGGCATAATTAGTAAAAATCACTATTGAAATTTGATTTTTGGTTTCCCATTAATTTAGGCTTTATTGGACCTACAATTAGTAAAAAGATTCCTCTCATTTGTGAATTTTCTTTGTTCTTGTTTTATTACTCGATTTCAATAGCTTCTTTTAAAAGAAATTTGTGGTTGTGAACTTGTGATTGTAAAACTTCTTTAAAAAAAAACTCGATCGATGTATATAGTAACGTAATAAATTTTTAGCTAAGATCCAAATTCTGTAGATTGAAATCTGTAATCCACTTACTCATGTGATAGACAAGACATCTTGCATTTGGTTTGATTCGAGTGTGAAATTATTATTTAGTATTTTTTCAAAAAAGTTCATTGTATTCTTCTTCATTTTTATGGCAATGCCATTTAGTTTGATGAGTTTATATTTCCTCTTTCGGTTCTTTGTGCTTCTACTTCTATATAACCTCTATCACGAAGAAAACTTTATGAATACGATTCAAAACACACTCAATCACTTGTTTTCAATCAGGCATAATGCAATGGTGGTTAAGTAAATCGATTTAAAAGACTGTTAAGATTTGCATATGTTTCTGTTTTGGTTTGACGTATGATGTTGTATTGATCATGCATGAGGTTAGAAAACATTATTTTCCCACATATAAGTTATAAGATTAAGAGATGGTTTGGTGTTTTATATGGTGAAAAAAACTGATGAGATGAATACGTCAAAATCGTGAGATTTTGTTTTGTGTTGCCAATGGTTATTTAAGTAGTATATATGCCAATCGTCAAGATCAAAGCATATATACTAATGGTTATTAACATATTAGTATATATACCAATGATCTTGGCGAAATGTGCCTTGACCGGGTTTTTTAAATAACCGGGTTCGGGTTTTAGGGTTTGAGAGAGTTTAATGAGGATGGTGTGGTACGCCGTCGGTACGGTGTGAAGAGAGAATCCAAAAAAAACAAAAGTTTGAAACAAAGCATGGCACATGAAAATATACTAATATGTTAATTAGTCATTTTAAACAATTCTGATGGAATATAAATTGGAAAATAAAAAAGAAGAGTAGCCTCATGCATGGCACATGAAAATGCTAATCATTATGTGACTCATATACAATTGCTAATAACTCCAATTAATCGTCGTTAATAATTAAAACAAGATAGCTGGAATTCATAGAATAGAATCATTAACATGAATTTTATCAGTACGTACGTATTTTAATAACAAAACGACATATGTCCGAGTAATGAATGAATCATCCATCCTTAATCCAAATTTTAAATCTCCGGATAGTACGGTTTCAAATGATATAATTATGCTATTGCACCCAAAATGTAAAACACGAAAGGCCAAAACCGCTTATCCGACGCCGTTTTTGCTGGAATTATCTCTAACAATGCGAAATGGTGGTGATGATTAATGGGTACGAACTGTTTTATGGGGTTGACTAATAAAGGATTGTTGTAAATAGTGATCTGACGCATGTGATACTCCTCGCTGTATTAGTAAGCCACGTAAACTCTTTGCAAACATTTTCGTTTATTTATTTACACTACAATTATACTATTTCTGTTCTCAAGCAAAATTATTTTGCCAAAGAAAGAAGGGAAGAGAAGAGAAAAAGTAACCAAAGATTATTATGATACCCACATGTCTTTTTAAATCCGTGAATTCAGGCCAATTGATTAGTATTCTTGGGGTCATAGTAATTACTGTAAACACCAATGCGTTAATTATTCACCTATACATTTTGTATTCTCATGGTTTTGTGTTTATCAGGCAGTAACTTTGTAAGTATATGTAAATAAGTTTAAAGTACTTATATCATTGTATTTATTTGGGATATTTGATTCAACAACTTTAGGAACTCTGTTGTGTTGCATTTAAATTGTTGAATGGGAACTTAATGGCGTTTAACACGTCCAAGCTCCTAATATTATGGGGTACATTGTACGTTCTCATTCACTATCTAAGTCTTCAATGCAACATAATTATTATGCCTTTGTTTGTGGGTTTGTGTCAAAATAAAACACATGCAGACAAAAATGTACAAAAGCAATGTTGTAACAAAAGGCGGTCGTAATTAGGCAGCAAACATGATTGTGGTAAAGTTAAGTGCGGTCATGTTTTGTTTTATTGTAGTGCAAGTTTTTAGTTAAAGATTGTAGTGTTACCGACCGATACAATTCTAGTAAAAAAAATAGGTATCTCTGCCAATCAAATTGCTAACAACAATTATTCAAATTTTGATGACCCGTACTACACATTTTATGACTAACATTGAACTATTGTTCCACTTCTTGTTCTGCATTATTTATCCCGTCTGCTATGTCAATCACACACACTAATTAGTAATTACATCGGCCCGACTGATTCACTTGTGTCTCATAGCGGTTGTGCTATTACTGCTTGGATCATGTGTTCCACACCTACACACCGCTGTTGCCAAGTGAAATATATATGGGCTTACTAAAGCTGCCCAACATGACAAAGCCAACGTTTATTTCTTCTTAGCTTACATTAAACGAAGGCCCAAATAAATTAAAACATTCGAAGCATGTTGTATTTAGGAAGAAAGATGGTCAGCTACACCAACTATACCATAATACATAACCACACATGCCAACTTTAGAAATGTATATTCAACTACATGAAGTATATGTATTGCATGGTCACATATACCAACTACATGATGATATATGCTCAACATCACAACAATTTTATTCTGGTACACCGTTCATCGAAATTCGGTGTTGACTAATATTAACCGGCGTTGACCAACAAAAAAATTCAAAAAAAAAGATTTAGAAATAAAATAACAAAATTCTTTAGGAATCATCTAATAAGAAACCAAAATAAGAAATTTAATTGAATTATTTAGGAATCGTCTATGATATTTTATAATTAAAAATATATTTGTATCTAATATAAAGATATATTGTTATGTTTCACTCATTCAGTTTTATAATAGTTACTTTTTTTTCAATTTCAAAACTTAATTAAAATTGAAATAAAAATAATTCATAAGATATTAAAACTTAAACTCAAACCAAAAAATCTTGTTGTAGTGAATCAAATAAAAAACCTATTATTTTAACATCATTAATTAATAAACATCAACTTCTTACATAATTTATTTAAATACATATATAATATTATTTAATATTCTCAACAACAAAAATATTTTCTACAATAAAAAATACTTAGAACCAAACCAATACATGTCAAAATCACTAGAATTATTCCAAAAAAGTTATATACTCATGGTAAAATAAAAGTTTTATTATCTGAAAATATTATTAATGATTTTTTATTTCACTTTTATTAAGTTTTGCAATAAAAAAAACTAACTATTATAAGGCTGGATGAATATAATTAACATATACAAAATATAATTTTATAATGAATATAAACATTTTGTTAATTTTTGAACACATTAGATAATTCAATAAAAGAATTTTCTTATTTTTGTTTCTAAAATTAAAAATAAAAAATTTGAATATTTTTGTTGGTCAATATTGGTCAACGCCGGTCAATATTGGTCAACACCGAATTCCGACGAACGGTGTACCGGAGTAAAATGATCGTGATGTTGAACACATGTCATCATATAGTTGGTATATGTGGCCATGCAATACATATACTTCATGTAGTTGAGTATACGTTTTTAAAGTTCGCATGTGTGGTCATGTATTATGGTATAGTTGATGTAGTTGACTATCTTTTTTATTTACAAAATAAATATGACTCATCGTATGATCTTTTTTATTGAGTTATATCAATCATACAACCAGAACACACATAAACTTCTTTGATTAAGACCCCTATTAATTGTTGAGAATAAGGATATAGCATGCACTTGGCAACAGTGGCTCACGCAATGACTCCCTTAAGACAATCAATGATGTCCATTTTAACCGGACTCTCTAGTCAATCAAAGGATTCGATACCTCGTCCACATAGTCTATGACTATGTCTAAGAGCATATCCGAATGGACCTCAAGCACCTTATCTTTGAAATCTGCCCTTGACATATCCGCAGGCTTAGGGACCAAAGACTTTATATAATCAACAGAGGTATTGTTGTTTTCGGTTGTGCTACTCAA
The DNA here is from genome assembly GCF_000633955.1 of Camelina sativa. Taxonomy (NCBI): domain Eukaryota; kingdom Viridiplantae; phylum Streptophyta; class Magnoliopsida; order Brassicales; family Brassicaceae; genus Camelina; species Camelina sativa. The sequence goes on from NC_025693.1 coordinate 27,749,841, forward strand.
GTCATTAATCGCCATTTAAATATTTTGAAACGTATACGAATATTTTGTAAGGTATAACGAATATTTAAGTTACTAGTAAAACTAAAATTTACTTTTTTTTAATGAATCTAAATGTTATAAATATAAGCTTTGTAAACTAAGTAATAGTAGTGGATTAATACAGTAATTAAGGGATATAGAGAATAATAACTATGCATTAGATATAAAATTTGTCATTGGAATACCATTGTCAACATTTTCAATATATATAGCTTTACATTTTTTAAAAAGAAACTGAAGTTGAGCTATCACATCTCCTAAATTATTTTTAATATATATCATTAATTTCTGTCTCAATAAAATTGTTTGTTTATCATTTTTTATTTAGTTAACAACTAAACCGTTAAAAAAAAGAAAAACATGCATGCAGAAAATTGTTTGGCAGAGCATTCCGGTTCACCTCCAAATTGAACCAAAATTTTTAGCTCTTAAAAATCTCATATCTAATAAGTGATAACATGACGGATAATAAAGTCATTTCAAAAAACCCTATAAGTAACTCCAAAAGAAAGGCTCATCACTCACTCATGAATCAAAAAGTCCAAACACATCACACAATATGGTAACAATGATGAGACATATTCTCTTTATTCTTCTCTTATCATCCCTTCTCCCACCAATCCTCACCGTTGATCCCCCACTCCCTTCATCTGACGGCTCCGATTTCATCCGTAAGAGCTGCAACACCACACTATATCCAGACCTCTGCTTCTCAACTCTCTCCTCTTTTGCCAACTCCATCCAAAACGACTCGAACCGCCTCGCACGCGTAGCCATCTCCTTCACTCTCCACAACACTCTCGACCTTCTCTCTTACCTCCAAAACGCTTACAACCGCGACCACCACCCAACCCCCGTCCTCAAAGACTGCTTCGAGAATCTGAAAGACGCCGTCGATGATATGAGAGGTTCGATGAAACAGATGAAGGAGCTTGTCTCCGCGTCGTCTGGCTCAGTCCAATCATTTAGGTTCCAGATGAGCAATGTCAAAACTTGGCTTAGCGCAGCTCTCACTGACGAATATACTTGTACGGATGGGTTCAAAGACGTCCACGAAGACGACTCCATCAGAGATGACGTATGCACACGAGTCGATGCCGTCAAAAAGCTAACTAGCAATGCCCTCGCTTTAGTTAACCGCTACGCCGACGAGGCAATAATACATTAATCAATATATCAGTCATCGATCGAGTCTTTCTTTTTCTTGATAATATGAACATCATACTTGAAAAGTTTTTAAAAACGTAATTATATAAAAAAATGTAATAATAATAAATGTGAGTTTTTCCTTTGTTGTTAATATATTTTTGAGTCGAAATATTTCTTTACTTGGAATCTACTCATTTAGTTCAGTCTTTCCAAATAATATAAAACGACGACAATGTAAAAAGAATCAGCAAAATCTTGTCGTTTTTTCTTCAATTCAGTTGTCGTTTTAGGGATTTCCCAAGATATTTTATAGTAAATATATAACTACGTTTACAAGAACGTGATAAATAAATAATTGAACAGATACGTATATCGTTGTTTACGTCTACAAATAAGAATCTTGATTTATTGATGAAGAAGCCGATCGACGCATAATTGAAATTTGCATGCATGCGCTGTCGCTCCACTACAATATATACTCGGTTTGAAGTATATTTTGTCGGAGGTGCTATCGAATAAACTCAAGTATTACAGGAGTATAGAAAATGCTATTATGGATAAGGAAAAAAATAAACTTATATAATCACTTGGCCCCTTTTATTATCCATGTATATAAAATTAAAATCAAACATGAAAATAGTAGTAAAATATTATAAATCTGTAATAATTGGTTTTTTCAAGATATCATATATTTCGGTTGACACGCTATCACTATCCAATACTATAATTTAAATGATGAGATAAACGAGGGAAGTACAATCAATAATAATACACTATTTTCAATTTTTTTGGTATTTTGTAAATCGTTATCATGCATTTTATTGTAAAGTATTAACTAATCCGGACAAAGAGCCAACTCAACTAGAGTTTATCTCATACTACGGAATACCATACGAAACCCAACGCATCCTAAAACGTCTCTCGGTCTCCAATATATATTTGATTTTTTACAATGTTGCTAAGCGCATAGACGCAAAGCACTTTCTTATACACTGATCAAGTATGAGTTTGCATATGACAGATCTACTAGACTAAAACACTTGGGAAGTTTATAGTTAGTTAAGACTTGTTTATATGTCATATCATCCGATCCATTGGTTTCTAACCCGGCCGGAGTTCTTCGTCTTATACACTCGGATTCGATCATTAAACACTGGACCCTTTTTTTCCAACACTGGACCCTTTTATATATGGAATATCTATCTAAGTCTGCGACTACGTATAACCTGTATTGTATTTTGGTGTGTAAGTCTGATATATCATGGTTTTTGTGGTTTTTAACCATGATATAAGGAGTTTTTTAGTGTCTTTTCATTTGTTTCTAGATTGTTTTCGAGTCTTTACAGGTTTTTAGCATGAAAGGAGCAAAGTGGAGCAATTTGGATCAGTTTGGAGCAATAATCCGTAAGAAATCAACTTGGAATCGATCAAAGGAGATGGTGTCGATCGACACTGCCTTAGCATCGATCGACACCCAGTCCAAACCGACAAAGGAGCCAAATTTGAAAGTTTTACAAAGTTGCCCGAAGTTTACCATATTTGCAAGAGTAGTCCCTGACGTGTTTTAGGACATATATATATATATATATATATATATATATATATATA
>NC_025693.1:27753950-27843598 GCF_000633955.1 Camelina sativa
CTTCTCCCACCAATCCTCACCGTTGATCCCCCACTCCCTTCATCTGACGGCTCCGATTTCATCCGTAAGAGCTGCAACACCACACTATATCCAGACCTCTGCTTCTCAACTCTCTCCTCTTTTGCCAACTCCATCCAAAATGACTCGAACCGCCTCGCACGCGTAGCCATCTCCTTCACTCTCCACAACACTCTCGACCTTCTCTCTTACCTCCAAAACTCTTACAACCGCGACCACCACCCAACCCCCGTCCTCAAAGACTGCTTCGAGAATCTGAAAGACGCCGTCGATGATATGAGAGGTTCGATGAAACAGATGAAGGAGCTTGTCTCCGCGTCGTCTGGCTCAGTCCAATCATTTAGGTTCCAGATGAGCAATGTCAAAACTTGGCTTAGCGCAGCTCTCACTGACGAATATACTTGTACGGATGGGTTCAAAGACGTCCACGAAGACAACTCCATCAGAGATGACGTATGCACACGAGTCGATGCCGTCAAAAAGCTAACTAGCAATGCCCTCGCTTTAGTTAACCGCTACGCCGACGAGGCAATAATACATTAATCAATATATCAGTCATCGATCGAGTCTTTCTTTTTCTTGATAATATGAACATCATACTTGAAAAGTTTTTAAAAACGTAATTATATAAAAAAATGTAATAATAATAAATGTGAGTTTTTCCTTTGTTGTTAATATATTTTTGAGTCGAAATATTTCTTTACTTGGAATCTACTCATTTAGTTCAGTCTTTCCAAATAATATAAAACGACGACAATGTAAAAAGAATCAGCAAAATCTTGTCGTTTTTTCTTCAATTCAGTTGTCGTTTTAGGGATTTCCCAAGATATTTTATAGTAAATATATAACTACGTTTACAAGAACGTGATAAATAAATAATTGAACAGATACGTATATCGTTGTTTACGTCTACAAATAAGAATCTTGATTTATTGATGAAGAAGCCGATCGACGCATAATTGAAATTTGCATGCATGCGCTGTCGCTCCACTACAATATATACTCGGTTTGAAGTATATTTTGTCGGAGGTGCTATCGAATAAACTCAAGTATTACAGGAGTATAGAAAATGCTATTATGGATAAGGAAAAAAATAAACTTATATAATCACTTGGCCCCTTTTATTATCCATGTATATAAAATTAAAATCAAACATGAAAATAGTAGTAAAATATTATAAATCTGTAATAATTGGTTTTTTCAAGATATCATATATTTCGGTTGACACGCTATCACTATCCAATACTATAATTTAAATGATGAGATAAACGAGGGAAGTACAATCAATAATAATACACTATTTTCAATTTTTTTGGTATTTTGTAAATCGTTATCATGCATTTTATTGTAAAGTATTAACTAATCCGGACAAAGAGCCAACTCAACTAGAGTTTATCTCATACTACGGAATACCATACGAAACCCAACGCATCCTAAAACGTCTCTCGGTCTCCAATATATATTTGATTTTTTACAATGTTGCTAAGCGCATAGACGCAAAGCACTTTCTTATACACTGATCAAGTATGAGTTTGCATATGACAGATCTACTAGACTAAAACACTTGGGAAGTTTATAGTTAGTTAAGACTTGTTTATATGTCATATCATCCGATCCATTGGTTTCTAACCCGGCCGGAGTTCTTCGTCTTATACACTCGGATTCGATCATTAAACACTGGACCCTTTTTTTCCAACACTGGACCCTTTTATATATGGAATATCTATCTAAGTCTGCGACTACGTATAACCTGTATTGTATTTTGGTGTGTAAGTCTGATATATCATGGTTTTTGTGGTTTTTAACCATGATATAAGGAGTTTTTTAGTGTCTTTTCATTTGTTTCTAGATTGTTTTCGAGTCTTTACAGGTTTTTAGCATGAAAGGAGCAAAGTGGAGCAATTTGGATCAGTTTGGAGCAATAATCCGTAAGAAATCAACTTGGAATCGATCAAAGGAGATGGTGTCGATCGACACTGCCTTAGCATCGATCGACACCCAGTCCAAACCGACAAAGGAGCCAAATTTGAAAGTTTTACAAAGTTGCCCGAAGTTTACCATATTTGCAAGAGTAGTCCCTGACGTGTTTTAGGACATATATATATATATATATATATATATATATATATATATTTTTTAGGTTTTCCAAACCCAAAAGTTGTATTCTATCAAGTTTTATTTTTCCTGCAACCCTGAGAGATTTTGAGAGCTTTGGAGAGAGAGATCTGCTTTGAGAGAAGAATTCTTGAACTCCTTCTTATTCTTTTAATTTCAATTGCTTATTATTCAGAATCATGTCTTGTTCTTCATTGAATATGTCTGAGTAGTTTGCTTGTTAGGTTTAGGGTTTTTAACAGGGATTTTATGAATTATTAGATCTGTTATTTAGGATTCATTATCTATCTAGATCTTCATCTTAGGTTGTTCTTCATATTAATCCTTGANAGGAGCCAAATTTGAAAGTTTTACAAAGTTGCCCGAAGTTTACCATATTTGCAAGAGTAGTCCCTGACGTGTTTTAGGACATATATATATATATATATATATATATATATATATATATTTTTTAGGTTTTCCAAACCCAAAAGTTGTATTCTATCAAGTTTTATTTTTCCTGCAACCCTGAGAGATTTTGAGAGCTTTGGAGAGAGAGATCTGCTTTGAGAGAAGAATTCTTGAACTCCTTCTTATTCTTTTAATTTCAATTGCTTATTATTCAGAATCATGTCTTGTTCTTCATTGAATATGTCTGAGTAGTTTGCTTGTTAGGTTTAGGGTTTTTAACAGGGATTTTATGAATTATTAGATCTGTTATTTAGGATTCATTATCTATCTAGATCTTCATCTTAGGTTGTTCTTCATATTAATCCTTGATTGGCCATCTAGAATTAATACTTTAGGAAAATAAATTTATATGAGAATATAATTAATTTTCCTGATAAAACATTTTGATGAGCAAAATTATTTCTTGCAAAGAGATTTGATTTAATAATTTTGTGAACAATCTAAACATGATTTTATTGATGATTTTTAATCTAGAATTTTACGAAGAGATTTGGATTTTCTGGTTTAAAATTTAGATATTAGTTGGAGTGAGAACTGATTTAATTTACAAAAGTGTTTAGAGTTCTAGATCTGTTCTTAATTGTTTGAATCCTAATTTATTGATTGATTTAATATTTCATAATTTCCTGAGAAATTCCCTAGGCCTAGCTTTTTGATCTTTTGAATTTACAACAGCTTTTATTTAATATTTTGCATTGCTTTTATTTATTTAAATCAATTTGTTTAGCATAATTATAAAACTCTATAATCAATGCAAAATATTAAATAAAAATATTTGTTTAGCATAAATCAAAATATTAAATCAATTAGAGTCTCTGTGGAATTCGACCCTTAAATACTGCAGTGATCTCTTAATTTAAGAGAGTAGCTCTAGGGTTAATTTGAGAGAGTAGCTCTAGGGTTAATTTGACCTTATCAAAGTCCACGCTTTGAACTACATTCAACGCAATGATTACATACACTTGTTGACGGTCTAAGATTACTCATGAGTCAACCCTATATAAACGAATATTCGTACCAACTCTACCTCACTGATGTATATAATATAATATATACTTTTTAACATAAAAATTGTTACGTTTTTCGATTATTATTTTAAAGTATTCTTGTAGGACTCTTTCAATATTTGGCAGTACAATTTTACAAAAACTAGGATCCGTGCTATAGCATGGATTGAAATACATTTTATTATTTTTAAAATATTATATATGTAATTGTATATAATATTATTTGAATGCAACTCATGCAAATAATTTTTATTATAAATATTATTCATGAAATGTAAATGTATTATGTAAGTCTTATATTGTTAATTTTAACCCGTGTTAGAGTATATAAAATTATTAATCCTTGCTAGAGTGTGTCCAGTAGCTTCCGTGCTAGAGTATATAAAAATTTAACTCGTGCTTGAGTTTGTAAGTCTTAAAATTATAATATAAAAACAAAATTCAATCTGTGCTCTAGCATGGTCCTAATTTTTATTGAACGTTATGGTTTATCAATAAAATCTGTGGAAAGTAAATTTCTAATATTGTGTTTAAAGATCTTTGGAAACAACTTGATATATGACTAAAATCTTCTGAAAATACAGTTTGAAAGATCCATGATTTTATTTATTACCATTAATATATCAATTATCAATTTGGAATATCTCCAATTAAGGTTGCACCTAATATTTAGGTGTAGCCATTAATATATGAATTAATCTATAACCTATCTATAACCTATTTGTAATCATTTATAATTAATTAAAAATATAAAGTCTACAAAAACTATGTTGTGTACTTCTTTTTATTAAAAAGGAGATCATTTGAAATAACTCCGCGATTATAATTTTAAATTAAATAATATAATTTAATCACTATAATATAAACTATATTGTGTACTTCTCTTTATTTTATATTATAATATAAATAATATAAACTATGTTATGTACTTTTCTTTTATTAAAAAGAAGATCATTTGAAATAACTATGTTGTGATTTTCATGATATATTTGCTCCACGATTTATGGATTTATTATTTATTATCTATATACTCCACGATTTATGAATTTATTATTTATTATTTATATATAAAGAGTTATCTTATAAAGAGTACAAGGTTAATATATATCTTATATATAACCTATTAGTATGCATTTGTAACCATTTATATTTTTTATAAAGTCTACAAAACTTAAGTCGTGTACTTCCCTTTTATTAAAAAGGGGATTACAAAATATATATACATAACATCATTACAAAAAAATGTGATCTTACACTAAACTCGATGCTTTGAATATAGATAGAACCAAGAGACATACCCAAATGTATAACATAGCTAACAATCAACTTTATATTGGAAAATGATGGTTAGCTAAATCATTTGTCATTGTTGAGACAAAAGCTAAGTAAAAGACAACAAATATGGAGAAAGGACGACGGAAGAATGCCTAAACTGGGAGGAGTGTTTTGATGGTAATGATGCCTTTCTTTCTTGTCTTTTGGATATTAAAACCAAATACTGTAAGTCTGTAAGTGCTCATCTTTATTTATCTTTTCAACAAAGATTATACTACTCCTGTTTGTAATCTCTTTTTTTTTCCCTGGGTTAATTAATCTCGCGGTTTTGTATTACCAATAACTTAACAGGCGTAAAAGACCTCTCGGAATGTTTGGTTGGTCTAGTTCACGAGACAGTTAATAAACATTTGAATTCTAGCTTGCCATCACATTCTCTCGGGTCCATTATCTATTTGTGTACACCGCACCCCACAGGTATTAGGTATCAGTTATTGTTGGATCGCTTTTTCCTCTTGCTACCATCTGGCACACATGCTCCGATGAAGTGACATTTTTCTTTTTCTTTTGGGGAGTTGGAACAAAGCTAGGATTTTATTGCGAGCCTAATATATTTTCCATTATTGTATAGACGTATAATTTTGTTTGTATAGACGTATAATTTTGTATAATATCGTATCATTCGAGTAATTCATACGAAATGAAGTTATAAGAACAGTATTGTATCGGAGACATCATCTTGGGAAAGCTGTATTATGTAATGACGGTTGGGGATGATCGCCCGGTGAACTCTTGCAATTTTGACAGCTTTAAAGCAAGTGAATAACCAGACACCAATAACACAGTTTAGCCTTTGGTATTAACAAACATGACAAAGATCGATAAGGTATCTGAATCTGACCAGAGGAGCGAGAGCATCCTGAGAATCTCTGCTAATCTTTGAGGTGTCTTTCTCGTACTGTTCAATGTAGACCCTTACTGTCGCTCCTTCCGAGCCAGTGCCCGAGAGACGGAACACCTTCAATGGACAAGAGAATCAGACCCCGATTAGCTCTACTACACCAAGTCTTGATTCTGTGTTTATGAATTCATTTTAGACATATTGACTTACAAGTCGTGATCCATCCTCAAACAAGTATCGGATCCCTTGGTGCTTTGAAACAGAGCCATCTACTGGATCATTATACTCGAATTCATCTGCGCTTCCAACGTTTGCCACTTCCGGATGAATTCCCTTTATAATCCTGACCAGTTATCTAAGAACATGAGTCCGGAGTCTGAAAAGTCATTCAAATAAAAAAAGGATTGGATCTGAAAACAAGGGGCGAGAGATACTTGTTGACATCCGGAAGTGAAGATTGTAACTTAACCAAGAGCCCCATGAGTTCTTTAGCTGCAGTTGCGTCAACATTCTATGGATGAAATATTTAGAAATTAGTAAATGGTATTCGTTTATAACCCAATAACGAAAATTTCAGTTTTACCTCATAGTCGTATCGAGTGTAATAGTGACGGCCATAAGTAGCCCAGTGCTGGCGGACGATGTCTTCAACCGTCACGAGTTTTGCATCCCCTTCAAGGCTTTCTTTGTTCTTGTGAGCCAGTATGGATAACCAAGCAAGAACTGCCCAAATTCCATCTTTCTCACGGATATGATCCGAACCTGAGGAAAAAGGTTGTTTATGAGCTGTGTACGGTTCTTAAAGTTTTAAGACATGGATGATCTAGCAACAGAAACTAACCAGTTCCAAAACTCTCTTCTCCACATACAGAGCACATCCCAGCATCCATAAGATTGCAAAAAAATTTCCAGCCTGTTGGAACCTGGAAGATAGATATATTAAAAAAACGGACCAAGTTACGTAATTGCAGTAGATAATAGAAGCTGCACACAGTGACATGTACCTCAAAGAACTTCAAACCTAAGGTTTTTGCAACGACATCAAGGGCAGCTGAGGTTGGCATGCTCCTGAAATACAAATGTGAAAAAGTCGAGAATTAAATGAGAAGATAAATATTGTACAATCTTCTAATAAGCAAAAATGTATGAGACCAGAGTCCAGCTCTTTCAATCTATGACCCAGAACAAACAAGAAGAAGAACGCATACCTTGCAACACCTTTCAAACCAGAGCTGAAGTATGGTATGGCCGCAACAGCATTTGCAGCAATTATGGCAACTGAATCCGAAGGAGTTACAAAAAACCTGCGGAGAAGAGATATTTTTGGTTAAAGGTAAGAGTGGTATACCCGCTCTACATCTCTGTGTTCTCACTTAAAAGTACATGAGTCTGCTACCTTTTACCAAGGATCATGTTTCTGTCTGCATCACCATCAGCAGCGGCGCCAAACTCTGGAGGCTCGACTCCGGCATCATCAGTTTTACTCAATCCCATGCGTGTCACTAGCTCCTTAGCATAGGTAAGATTGGGATCCGGATGACCTCCCCCAAAGTCCTCCTGTACAATTTTCGTGTTGTGAAAATCATAAGACACATTATTTCCTGATTAGAAAAAAAAATGATATACCTTTGGTACACAGTTCAACAACGAACTTTCTTGTGCACCTAGTTCTTCGACAAAGATACGGTGTGCATAGGCTCCAGCCACTCCATGCAATGCATCAAAGCTTCATAGAACGATGAGAAATAAACATTAAAGACATGGAGGAGCCTATACATGCAAACAAACTCAAAAGGATGTTGATAAGCTACATACCAGAACGTAAATTTTGGAGACGATAGCAATTTCTTGATGGATTCAAAGTCGAAGATTGACCTGAAGAGACGAAAGCATTCTTTTAATCATTCAGAGCGCAAATTCTGGAACCATTCTGCTTGAGACATAGACCAGACTAGAGGGATTAGAATTTATGATTTGTTCTCTCAGATACAAAGATGGAAATACTTACTTCATTAATTTAACATAGTCATCTGCAGAATCAAAAACTTCAACGTCAAATTTTCCTTCAAGTCCCTCAAAGCTGGTTATACCAATAGCAGAAATATCTACCTGTTGCGTTTAATTAATAAGACCAGTAAAAAAAAGATGATGAAAAATAACAGAAATATCTACCTGTTGCGTTTACTCAGAAATGTTAGATACCCTAGGCAGATCTTCCGCAATTGGATACTTCTTGATTGTCTTTGTGTTCTCGTAAATCATATCAGTTACTGATTCAGGAGCTTGTCCACCATTTTCCATATTGTACTTAATTCCGAAATCCTGTGAATGGTTTCAGAGAGACGAACAGATAGTTTTACTAAACTGATGCAAGGATTCACAGAATACCAATTGAGTGTATCGAAGGAATAAGCACAAAAAACAGAACTGACCTCAGTAGGGCCACCAGGATTATGACTTGCTGTTAATATAAACGCTCCTGTGGCTCTAGATCCCTGAAATTGCAGACTCGGCTTAGTTTCTCATAACGTCATTACATGAGAAACAACCCAAGAGAAAAATTAACTAGTAAGAGGATAGAGGAAGATATCTCACATCAGCCCCTACTCTTTCACGAATAATAGCTGATACAGCAGGAGTTGATAGCAGACCATTTTGACCAACCCACACACGTCTAACACCATTAGCCGCTGCCATCTTAACTATAATCTGTTCCAGGTAGGAATCAAAGTTGTATAATTATACTCTTTACTTCTATGCTAACGCAAAACGTAGTTTTGCCATCATTCAGAGGATATACAGTATAACGAATGGTAGTAAAAGCTTATTTACCTGAATAGCTTGCTCTGAATAGTAACGATCATCACCAGAAACCACAAGTATGGCACCTGCACAAGTTATTAAACAAATACACCTTCTTAAATCAAACTTTGTAGTCATCTGCCCTAGAAAAAAAAAGTTATACGAACAACAAAACATCTACCTTTAACTTTCTTAGGAGTAAGAGCATCAAACGTCGCTTGAACAAAATTTTCTAAGTAATTTGGTTGCTTATACACTTTCACCTGTCAAATTAGACCCAACCATAACGAAATCCATCAGAGAACGACGCAGTCCAAAGCGTCACTACGTTGCTGCATCAGTACAACATGTAATTTCGGAAATCTTCCAAATTCAAATCTCATCGGATCGGATCAGATTGTTGAAAACAAGAGAAAACGACGAACCTTCTTACGGAGTCCAGAAGTTCCCGGTTTCTGGCCATCGATTGGCGAAGTGGCGACTACAGAGACCTTGAACGACACCATTTTTTGAAATCTGCACAGAATCAAACAAGCTTGTACGTGAAGGACGAAGAAGATGATAAAAAGCACACTTTACCACAGAGTCAGAGGAAGGAGAAGGTGACACGTGTCTCTTTTTATCTTTTACTATCTAACTTTTTTATTACTCTCTCAGTCTCCGACGAGTTTAATTAAAAAACAAAAAAAAAAAACCCTAAATCCTTCTCCGGCGGAACAATCACGAACTCCGGCGAGTCCGATGGAAAGAGGGAAAAACATGGAATCGATCCCAACTGATCTAATTCTCGAGATATTCACGAGATTGCCGTCGAAGTCAGTCGCAAGGTTTCGTACCTTGTCGAAGCACTGGGCGTCTACGCTTGGCAGTCCAGATTTCAAGAAGCTCTTCCTAGCCAGGTCCTCGGCTCGTCCTCGTCTCTTGTTTGCCGTCGAAAGATATAGATATAACGAGTGGCTCTTCTTCTCGTCGCCTCAGCCACAGAACAAGAAGTCTCTTCTTTTAGATTATCATACAAAGTTCTCAGGAGACGTGAGCCAATACATTTGTAGCTACGCCTCAGGTTTGATCTATTTCCCTTTTGTGCGGGTCATTGATGAGGACAAGCCTTTGATTTGTAACCCTATCACCGGAATGTATGATGGCTTAGTAGTCAGGAAGTACAGCAACTCTCGAGGCTTTTTAGGGTTTGATCCCATTGATAAGCAATTCAAGGTTTTGGATTTTCATAGCGTTCTAACACTAGGAGGATCATCTGGTGAACCCAAATGGAGGGATAAGGAGGGTATCTATTATGCTCCGTATCATCGTTGCTCCAATGCAGGGATATGCATCAATGGGGTTTTGTATTACTTAGTTCAAACAGTTATGGAACCATCTTTTGTGATAGTTCGCTTTGATGTTAGGTCTGAGGAGTTCAAGTTTATTGTCGCAGCATGCCTTAGTGATCATCTAGAGCAGCCTAGTGGATTGAGTTTGCTCAACTTTAAGGGTAAGTTAGGTGTGATCAATTGCAATTGTGCTTATGCTGGTGGAAGACGTACGGTTGAGTTGTGTTTGTGGGTTCTAGAGGATGTCCAGACAGAGGACTGGGTGAGATATGTCTACACTCTGCCGCAGAATGAAGTCCTTGGTTCCTGCAAGTTTTCAGTTGCTGGAGTGACTGCTACAGGTGACATTGTTTTGTGTATGAGATATACTTGTAAACCGTATTATGTCTTCTACTTCAATCCCGTAAAGAACACTCTCCAAAGTGTTGAAATCCAAGGTTTTGGAGAAGAGCTTGAAACAGTTGAGAATCGTGGTGTAGTTTATGCCTTTGTTGACTATGTAGAGGATCTTAGTCTTAACGATGCAAAGCAACTCAAGTCAAGCCTTTCTGAAATCAAGAGTCTCTGCTCCTGCTGTCAAAAGGAAGGGCAGCATAACCACATTGGGGCAGAGGTATGATGATGGTATGAGTAAGGAGAAGAATTGAAAGAGATATCAGTGAAGAAAAAGAGAAGGGTATAAGAGAGTAAACAATGAGACAAGGAGTAGGTGAAAGACAATAGGGCCTGTCATCTATGCGTTTATGTTCTTTAGTTAATAGTTTTAGACGTTGGTTTGGTAAGTCTGTGAATCAAATCTAGCTTTGGTAAATCGTATGTACCTTTTGACTAATATTGTTGAATCTAGATTTCTTTTATAATTCCATCTCTCTTCAGTTCTAAACCTATATAAAAAGTTCCCGTGGATTGTAGAGTTTATATGTATAATTTGATGCTGTCTTCTACCGTTGCACATAATTTCTGCCTTGTTACCATTGTCGGGACGAGGACTCTGCAAGAAGAACGAGCACAGCAGAACAGGTAAGAGTATTTGCGAACCTAGAGTGAGTACATGTGTTGATTTGGTTTTCTAATCTGATCTTCGAGGCCAAGCCAAATTAAAAGTCAAGACTTGGTTTCAGAAAACACAAAATGGTAGCTGCAGGTTCCATTTCCATAATTAAACCACATTGTTCAGCATGAACCAATTACTCTGTCTAATGTAAAATATCAGTTAATGGTCACTGTCAAAATTATCAAGAGAATAGTGTTTTTTTTAAATGGGACGAGTTATTTATTCTAATATACAAAATGTAACAAATGAATCAAATATATATATTTTTCCCTATAATATGACAAATCATACTACAAAGCTAAATCACTACAGCAGTCAAAAATCATAATTTACTTTAAAATGAAAATATAGATTGCTCGCTATTTACAATGGACCTTGTGACTTTATGTACTTCAATAACTCATAGGTCTTTTACCGTGAGGATCTGAGCTAGAACTCTGACCAGCACTTCTAGTGGCATGAGTCCGTGTCGACGTCCTTGAAGATACGGGGGTACCTCTACCACCGGTTCCGGTGTTTGTGTTCAGGTTTGAACCGAAAGAATCTGTACTGGAACCAGTGGTCGACATTGTTCCAAGTGATGCTGCTGTAGTTGAGGAACGACGCGTCCGACGGCGGTATCTAGATCCGGGGACACCAGGATGATCCGGTTCTTCTAGATGTCCAGGTTTTCTCGAGAGAAGTAGAGATACTCGTCTCATGGGTGGTCTTTGATGCGGATCACCTTGAACGCAGAGAAGACCAATCTGAACGCAGAGTTTGACTTGGTCCGGATCAGCTGAAGCTGCTATGTCCGGGTCAACTATCTCCATGGTCCTGCCTTTCTTGTACAGTTTATATGCCTGTGTCACAGAATCAGGAAGTCTTTTAGCATCTATTACATTATTACGCTGGAGTATGTGACCAGAGAGACTAGAGGCTTTACCCATTCAAGAAGAGTCTGGTCAGGGTGTCTCATACTAAAACTCGAGTTCTTCTGTCCACTTACAAGCTCAAGAACCAAAACCCCAAAGCTGAATACGTCTGCCTTAACCGATAGAACCCCGTGCATAACGTACTCTGGCGCCATATAACCACTGCACATAAGAAATAGAAAGAAGCAGTGAACGTTAATAAACATTCTACCATGAAACACCAACAAACAAAAAGAGTCCAAATGAGACATTTAGTAAAACGAATACGTAAAATGAGCTTTGAATTGTTAACGAAAGAGAAAGCATACTTGGTTCCTGCTACTCGAGTGTTGACATGTGTTACATCTTCCTGATAGAGTCTGGCCATCCCAAAATCCGCAATCTTAGGAACCCATTTTTCATCCAGCAAAATGTTGCCAGCCTTAATGTCCCTGTGGATGATACAGTTTGGGGCGTCTTCATGGAGATAGAGAAGTCCTCGAGCAATGCCTGTTATGATCTCAAGCCTCTGCTTCCAATCTATCTCCGATTTCCTATTGGACTCTGCATTGAAATGGAACAAACAAAAACATGTTAAAAACGCCTTCTTGCATTATAATTCATACTTTTATACAGCAGTAGCAACAAAAGAGACAATGAGAAGATAGATAACTTACTGAAGAGGACCTTGTCGAGGCTCTCATTCACAACGTACTCATAAACCAAGAGTTTATCATCACCGTGTGTACAATAACCCCAAAGATTAACTACATTACGATGCTGGACTTTAGCTAACAACTTAGCTTCGTTGACAAACTCGTTTTTGCCTTGCCTTGAAGCTTGAGCTAGTCTCTTCACTGCTATGTCTCTCCCGTCAGGTAATCTTCCCTATTACACACCAATCAATCTCATCAGCCAAAAACTAACACAATAATACAATTGAGACAAGATTACAACACTCACTAGACTAATGTGATCTGCAAAACCTAAAAAAGGAAACTTTGAGATCTGGGCATGTCAGAATTGGGGTCAGTTACCTTGTAGACGGGACCAAATCCACCTTCACCGAGCTTATGGGTCGGATGAAAATCTCTAGTAGCGGAAACTAAAACTTGAAAAGAGAAAACTTTTTGCTCCAAAGCAGCAATACGCTCAATATCATCTTCAAGACCTTTTTTTTAAGTCAACGAAGAAGAGATGAGTCAAATCAATTTACACAAAACCCTAAAACAAACACAAATGAAAAAGCTTGAATCTTTACCTCGATTGGAGCTGCGTTTGAAAGGTTTGATGATGTTCTGAAAGAAATTCATGGACTTTGTTAAGCCCAAGTTGTTGCTCTTTTGAGAATGATTAGTGACCATCCCATGGAAAAAAGGCAACAACAGAGTGGTTTTTTAGGGGATGTGAACAAAGAACAAGAAAGTAGAAGAAGAAGAAGAAGCTGATTGTGATTCGGTGGCGTAAAGAAAGGGTTTTGATCAGGTGACGTCTCAGATTGTGATTTGGAGATGGGTTGAGGAAGAAGAAGAAGAAGGGAGTATGTGATTTTGTCTTTGGTTTTATTAGAAAAGTAAAGAATTTGAGATGAGATGAGAGATTCAAAGGGAGAGGTTATGTGAGGAAGGATGGATTTAGAGACCAAAGTCAAGGATGAATTCGTGTTTTTTTTAAGGATTTGGGACACGAGGATGAATAATAGTCAACAAAGTCTTCTTTCCACTCTTTTTTTTTTTTTTCAAACCAAATTCGCATTTTTAAAAATGTTATTTTTAAGGTGATGTATCAGGAAAGTTAAAAGTTTTAGCCTGATTGTAGTATCTTATTATTTGTTTATCAAATTGAACTCTTAGTTTTGAATTTTTGATCATGTAGCCTGATTGTATGAAAAAACTTTTAAATTTATATAAGCGAAAAAAATAATATCACAAGAGATTTATTACTTAATACTGTACTACAAAATAAAGAAAAAAAAGAATGAAAAAATCATTTAGTTCCCGAAAAAAAATTGGTCACTCCTCCGACAATATAAAACATAGCAATAAACTTTTTTTTTTAAATGACTTTTGATTATGATCGATTATTGGTTAAGGTCCTTAAGGTAGTGTTTTTGATATTAATTGTTTTTATCTTCAACTACTTTGTCTCAATATAATGAATACGCGCAAATAAGTAGAAGAATATATTTGTTTGGCAGAAAAAGACGTGCAACCCTCATCATAGAATTTTAAGTAAAAAGCTTTTGTTTCAATGGCAGACAAACTAGTAAAGCAATATCATTATCAGGTTAAGCCAAACTAAATGAAAAAAAAAACTTTTGGTAAACAACTAATCATATTTTTTTTTGGTTAAACCTTAAGCATAACGTAATTCTAAGGTTAAGGCTTTTTCATTTAAAAATTAAGATTTATGTACAAGTAAATAGATATCTCCAGACAAAAATAGAATACTGTTAATATATAAATCTAAAGTTAAACGTGAACAAATTCAAAAAATATTGAAAATATGAGAATCGTATTTGTAGCACCGATGCCAATTTTTAACCATTGTATTTCGAATACGTACACATAGCATCATTGCACAACTAAAGCGGCCTAGGTTTAACTTTTAAGATCTCTCCACAAACCAAAGCTCGCAGAATATTTTTGATTCGCAAGAACCTTAAAATCAGAATGGATGCATCTTAATCATATAGATAGATTCTAATCATATCCATAGACTTTTCTTCACGCTACGTGGTGGGTGATATGGTTGGAGCATGCATTTATTGTAATGTTTCACTGTTTCTAATATATATATAGATGGTGACCAAAAAATCAAATCTTATACGTATGAGAGATCACCGGGAACAAAAACAAAAGATGATATGTGATGTGACATCACTAAAGATGACGTTAATGGGAAAAGGTTGATAAAGTAACCTTTCATGAAAGGTGAAGGAAGTGCAAGTGCAGATCCAAGACGCGTTCTCTTGACTTGGTTCGTTCCGTCAAGCTTTGGTCCCCCTTCACCCCTCTCTCTTCTTGACTTATTTATTTATTTTGTAATTTTAGACACGAGTCCTCCTACCAACTCTTTCTTTTTTTTTTTTTTTTTTTTTTTTTTTTTTCNAAACCTTTCACTGATTACCAAAAATTTGTATCGTATATCTAAAACTATAATTAGTTTCTGGTTACAAAAATTGTAGGTAGTCTTCTCTTCCTGGACAAAAGTACTATATACTATTATTTTCTTAAGGTTAAATATGAATGAAGTTCAATGTTTCTAATTTTTGGATGTAATATAGACGGTGGACAGTATCGCTCAGCTGTCTTGCAGTCAGTCTAGGTTTGTAATCGGTGTGTTCCTCTATATTGAAAATTAATTGGGTCAATGAAACAAAAAAAGAGAAAACCAAACAAACAACTCTTTTAGAGGTCTTTTTCTTTCTAGTATCGCTATGCACCGAAAAGAAGTTGTAACAAATGTCAATGAAACCATTAAATACTACTTACAATTTACGATGTAATTTATACTATTAGATCTCTCTGTCTACGCTGCCACAAACCAATGTTAACAAATGTGAAACTCATATTACAGATAGTAATTAGTTTCAAGTTTTAGTATCACAAAAAAATTAAAGGGAAACGTCTTTGATTTTATTTTATTTTTGGTCTTTTCTGCGTAAGTTTTTAGCAGTTCAATTATGTCATCGGTCTAGAGAACTTTGGTTTAGTGATTTTAGAATGATCTTCTTTGTTTTTCGCTGGAATGTTTAAATTCTTAGTAGCCAGCATGATCAGAAAGAGGTCACACAATCTATGTGAACAACAATAGACTATCATTTGGAAGACTTTTTAGAAACTCACAATGAAAAGATACTTAGATAAAAATAATACTATATAAACTCAATTTTACTCGGTCGGAGGTTCGAGAACAACTGATGATTTAGAAAATAGTAGAATCATTGGATCTTTATACAATCGAAATGGTACGTGGGAATTGAGACTTTTTACAGTTTTGCTATGCCATAAAATAAAACTAAAACGTCAATTTCGCCGAAGTTTTCAACCAAAACTAATTTTCCTTTTTCATGGTTTAAACGCCGCGTTGGATTTAGCATATCTAAATGCTACTTATAAACAATTTAAGAAACTTTGAAAGAGTCGTACGGTACGGTATCAAACCAAATCGGGCACACGCTTATTTGTTAATTTGTGTGTGTGTGTGTGTGTTTTTCAACGCACATGCATGCTTTTTTGTCGAATATGATGGTAAAATATACCAAATCCAAATGTCATATTCTAAATTCATCGTCAAATCAACGTAAACAGTAGTATGTTTGGCTTCTTTGAATTGTCAGGTCGAGTTTTTGCATCCGTTAAGCCCATTTAATCAGGCCGTATATACTAACACCATGTCAATTAATTTATATATTGGACCTAATTAGGTTTTTATCGATGCTCTTGGTACTTACTAAAAAGAGTAAGGTTTTTGAATATCTTCTAAAAAGAGTGTACAGATACAATTAATCAAAACTAATTGGTTTGGTTCGTTAAATAAAAAAAACTATATATAGAAACACAGATAAATCAACGGTGATTATCTATGCTCAGAAAGAACTTTTCTACATATTTCTTATGAACAATATTAATTCTTCTTATTTCATATTTCTTAATCTTTTATTTGTATTAATAGAGCATTATATAATGTATTAGATGTTTGAAAGTAAAATAAAAAAACTATATGAAAATTGAAAACTTGTTTAAAATTTTTATACGACAATATATTTTTAATGAACTAACAAAATGTTAATGTGACAATGAAAAATAGATGGTATGATATTTGAGAGTCTATTTTATATGTTATAAAAACACATACGTAAAAATATTTTATTTATGTTTTGTTCATATTTTACATATGTTTTGCTTATTTTTTGCTAAAAAAATAACTAATTTCTGCCATATTTTTACAATCACACCTACAATTTATATTTATATAGAATTTAATGTAAACTATACACAAAATGTATCAAACAATCAAATAATTTATATATATATATATATATGAATTTATCATAGTCACAAAATAATATAAATATATAAACAATTAAAAATAGATATCATCTACATATCGTATAGGTAACCATCTAATATATATATATCATTTTTAACATTTTTTAATAACAAGCATGCACTGGTTATGAGGAGAAGTTTATATTACCAAATCATAGAGACAGATGGGATTCCAAACCGGAAAAACTCTCCCATTCCTTTAAACACACTCATGGAGATGGGTGCACGAGTGCTACTACAGCTGGAGGAAAACTTCATGTATAATACAAGCACAGTCACGTTAAACCGGTAAGAAACCCCGACCGCAATAGCTGCACCGAGGCTTCCAAGCCCAAACTTAAAGACCAAGGTCCAGCAGAGGACAACATGGACACAAATTAAGAGCAGAGATTGAGCTCATAATCATATGCAAAATCAGACTCTGCGCTTGGTAAAACCGAACAAGTGACTGCAAAGTAGCGTAACCAAAGAGTGCGGGTATGAGCCTAGTTGCAAATTTTCCAGCTTCTTGAGCAAGCAGAGGATCTTTTCCAGTAAACGTGAGTATATCATCCATGTAAATCCATAGCACAGACAAAGGAATACACACAATATACAAAGAGAAGATCCCTGTGGAAGTATGGACTCCAAGCTTCTCGAATTGTTTAGCTCCATGAGCTTGCCCACATAAAGTCTCCAACGCACTAGCCAATCCAAACTGTGTGGTTACATACCACAAAGACAATTTATAATTCTTGAATTACAGATACGTCTCTCATTCAGTAGCCATAAATATATCATTCAATCTAATGGTCCATATATGGTAACTAATTAAGAATAGACAGTGTACATTGAATCTAATACCAAAATATACAGTGTCTTAATTTTTTTTTTTTTTTTTTACAAAAAACCCTCATTTAGTCAAGGACTCAAGGGGTTAGTAAGAAATGAGTACTAAACTTAAGTGTTGATTACATATGAATATATATGCATGGTTATTTCTTTCTCGTCAAGGAATTGCACAAATTAAAGTAAGCATGAAGCATGAAGCCGCAGTGCAGTTCCATAATCATGGAAATATATATATATATGGTCTCGTCCACTCTCCTCGTGTTTTTTTTTCTTTTCTTTTTTTGTTATGATCAACCCTTACTCTCCTCGTGTTTCCTCACAATTCTATCGTTTTCAAAGATGTGGTATCATTATATTTTCCTTCAAGCACCTCACATTTTTTTGTAGCTAGCCTTTTATTAATAGCAGCATCTTTATTATTAGGGGAAAATTAAAACAGCACTAGCCAACTAGTAACAGCTTTTTATGCATTTTTCATTAGACACCCCCCAAGGTATAAACTATAAAACCACATGTTCGCATCGCTGCTACATATAAAGAACCAAAAGATGGAAAACATTACGAAGTTCCTTAATCTAGTGAAGCCATAAATCCGTGAAAATACAACTTTTATAACGTGTTGTGGCTGTGTTGGAGACGTACGTCTTACTTTGAATAATCGATTCGATTCGTTTGTTAAAATGTCACACATCATAATTAAGTGCTCATAATAATGGTACGGTGGATTCTACTTTGCTAAATTGACTAAATCTAACTAGTTGAACAGCTACATATATAAGGCCCTAAATACAAACACATAAATATAATTTTATTTCAATTTGACTAAATCACTCTTGGTTCAAACTTAATAATTAAATTATAAACCGAAACATTCGGTATATGTTTGGTATGGTCAAACCATCATCAAATTTCAAATTTCATCTCAGATTATTTAGTTATTTATTTATTCAAATCCGTCCATAATGCCAACAAATATATACATTACAACAACAGAGAAACAGAAACAGAGGACCTCTCACTCATCATAGATTCATATCACATCACAAACAAACATCAGGAGGAGGAGGACGAAGATGATGAATTTACAAAAGACGAAAGCTTAAAAAAAAAAACAAACTAAAACAAAAGCCATCTTCAGTATAATGAACAAAGTATGTAAATTTATGCGGTTTGGGACTATGCAGCTTTTGACAAATAATGCAGTGGAACAGTTATAATATGTGGACATAATAAAATCGTAGGCATGTAAAAAAAATTACGAGAAGACTAAATTAGAGAAGCGTAGAGGAAGGTTGGACGCATAATTAAGTGCACATGAGAGTCTGAACTTTAGGAGGATCGCCGAAACTCGAAAGTGACAAATCTCGATTAAACAAAAACCATTCACAATAATTTATTTAGCTTATGTTTAGGTATCCCAAAAATAGATAAACGTCTTATTTGAGTTTGATCTTTCTCAACCATGTTATCGGTCTAGCACTTTGGTTTAATGCATCCGTTTAAGCCCATTATACCAGGCCGTATGTACTACACCTGATGATGGGTCAAGTCATTGATAATACTATTATGCACAATCAGGAATCCAGGTTGAAACCATTTGGACCCTTTTTTTTTTTTTTGATAATGAAACGTATGGACTTTATTTAAGCTTTATTGGTTTCTCTTGGTACACTTAAAAGAGTAAATGTTTTCTTTTAATATCTTTTCTCGTTCAAATCTGTATAGCACCAAAAAAGTTATGGAATGTTAATTTTAGTATTGTTAATGACTTAAGAGACTAACTACACTTTCACATATTTTAAATCATTGTATAGCTCGAGTTCGTTACATCATGCATTTAGTTATGCAACTATATATTTGACCAAACATGTAATGGAAGTATGGAACATATACATTATATGTGGACACAGAATCGTAGGCATGCACCAGTAAAACGTAGAGATTTAAATAGATAAACGTATATCTAGGAAGGTTGGACGCATAATTAAGTGCACATGACATGAGCGTCTGGAACTTTTAAGAGGATCGCCGAAAGTCACAATTCTCGATCTCCATTATTTTTAGAAATTTAAGTACATAGTATCTATATATATAAAGTAGACTTTGCTCATTCCTTGTGCTGCCACCTCAGCATACCAATGTGTGTAATAAGGCCTTAACAAATCGAGTTAGCCCATTTTCGTTCTCGATTATTTCTTTCTTCTGTGTTTCCAAGCCCAGTTCATATTTTCTCTCAGGGCCCAAATATCATTATCCATTTGCTTTGTTCTCCAAATAAACCCTTTCTGCACGAATGTCTTCTCCACCGTCTTCTGCTGTGCGATCTCAACCGCCTCGTCTTCATGTTTCCTCCCTTCTATCGTTATCGTTTGGTTTACCTCTGAAACCGCCTAATCTGTCCTTCAATGCTTTCTCTTTCAATAGTAGTCCCACTACTTCTCATTCAATTTTGTGTTCCGCTTAATCATTCCTTTAATGTTTTCTCTATCAATAGTAGTCCCACTACTTGTCATTCAATTTCTGGTATTTCAATTCCTATATAACGCCATCTTCTCCAATTTCATTCTTTTTACAATTCCTCCAATATCTGAAATTTCTATTATCTATTATGGATTCTAATGTTCTTTCATTCGCTAATCTGAAGGCCGGACGCCTACACCAACAGATTATAGGGAGGATGCAAAGCATATAAAGTGTTCTGTATGCGCTCCAAAGATAGAATCATATATAGGCTCTAATTTCGAGGGCATATTTGTTTAACTTGCGGGCAGGTTTTGTCGGACAAAGGCTATGACGGAGCAGCAGCAGATATCTGGTCTTGTGGTGTAATTCTATATGTGCTCATGGCTGGTTACTTGCCTTTTGATGAGCCTAATCTCATGACATTATACAAACGTGTAAGTTTTCTCTTCCTCTGCTTCTTCTTACTTACTTTTCCTCAGTACTTTCTTAATCTCATCTTTGGTGTACTTCAGATATGCAAGGCTGAGTTTAGCTGCCCACCATGGTTCTCTCCAGGTGCCAAGAGAGTCATTAAGCGTATTCTCGAACCCAGCCCTGTAACCGTAAGCACCTCTTACATGAATGCATAACTTGAGATGTGTCAACCATAAGATCAAATGGTCTAAAATGTGCAAGAGCTTAACAATACTTCTTTTTTTCTGTCTATATTGCAGAGAATAAGTATTGCAGAGTTACTAGAAGATGAATGGTTCAAGCAAGGATACAAGCCGCCATCATTTGATCAAGATGATGAGGACATCACCATAGATGATGTTGATGCTGCTTTCAGTAACTCCAAGGTAAAAAAAAACCATCCGCGCCATTTTCCCAATATTCTTTGTAGTTCATTTACAGTAAAGCAACTAATGCTACTCTGCTGTGCATGTGTTGTTACTATAGGAATGTCTTGTGACAGAGAAGAAGGAGAAACCGGTATCCATGAACGCTTTCGAACTTATCTCTAGCTCAAGAGAGTTCAGTCTTGAAAACTTGTTTGAGAAGCAAGCCGTACGAACTCTTTTTCTACTTACTATTTGTTTCGATTGTCTAATATTATCATATGCATATATGGGGTAGTCTAACTAAAGCTGTTCTTTTATTGGTGTTGCAGCAACTTGTGAAGAGAGAGACGCGGTTTACATCTCAACGATCTGCGAGTGAGATAATGTCGAAAATGGAAGAAACAGCAAAGCCATTAGGCTTCAATGTCGTAAAGACAACTACAAGGTTTGTTTGTTCGTCTTCTTTATTTTGTCTGTGTCAAATTATGTCTTTGTAGCTCCAACATTATAAAACATTTGTTTGATAAAATCGCAGATAAAAATGAAAGGAGACAAAAGTGGTCGTAAAGGTCAGCTCTCCGTAGCTACAGAGGTAAGAAGAAAGATAGGTTTTGGTGATAACAACACTCCGGTTTGGTGAATACTGTTGTTTATCTAACTGTTTTGGTTTGGTCATCGATTTAATAAGTGTTTGAAGTTGCGCCATCGTTGCATGTGGTAGAGCTTAGGAAAACCGGCGGTGATACCCTTGAGTTTCACAAGGTAAATGTTTCAGTTCAATCTTTATCCGGTTCAGATCCGGTTAACACCTCGAGTAATTGGTTTATGTTTGAAATTATTTTTTGCAGTTCTACAAAAACTTCTCATCTAGATTAAAGGATGTAGTCTGGAATACTGATGCAGCCTCTGAAGAACATAAGCAATAAGATATAATAACAAATTGTTTATCAATTCAGATTTTTTTAAAAATTAAAGTCGAACTTGTATAATGAATAATTAGTAAAATTTGGAGTTGGCAAAACTAAAATATATTGCTAACAAAAAGAAGCCGAACTTATTAGAAGTGGGCTTATATGGAGGAGGTATAGATCCATAAGTTAGCCTTAGCCATATGCGATCTTCCTCAAAACTCGGTTTTGGCTTACTTTTATGTTTGACTCAAACGTCCAAGTCAAACAGTTAAATTAGTCAAACGTCCAATAAATGAAAGGGATCGTTGCGTCATAGTCGGGAAGTTCACTAATCGAGTATAGTTGAAACAATATTGTCACTTTATGGCTACGGTTTTGGCAAGTGGCAACGATTCACACTTCACAATAACACAATACCGATATGGAATACAATGATAACATAAATTAAGACTGGCAACAAAATAAATTAACTGGAAAAAAACGTACAAAGTGTGGATCTAGATTTTTTTTTTTAAATAGTGGATTGGTTAAGAAACTGCAATTCCAAAAGTTATTTTTATGCTTTATAGATATATATTACACACACACAAAAAATGTTGTATATATAACCAATGATAAGACTATAAATTGTCCATGTCAATGATAAAAACTTGGAAAGAAATTGTGGCGGATAAAAAAGACCTGAAAAAATTGTCGCTACTTTGTTGCTAAATCCATAAATTTTTCAAAACAGATGACTATGATTTGGCAACAGAAACATGTGTAACAGATAAATTGGTTGCGTATTAGCAATTTAACATAATCAATCTATAATAGTCGATATAAAAAGAAAATCAGTAAACATTTTGTCGTGGCGTTGTAATAGATTAGTACTGTGATTTAATATTATCCATTTAAATGGTTTTCAAACAAACACTGTATCATCTACTTTAATCGTTACAAACAAAAATTTAATTTAAGGAGTAATTCATACTTTTTATAGGAGTTAAGCTAAGCCTACACATCTGTTATCATTCAGCGTACTAAGTACTACAGTACTATGCATATGATATTACACGGCCAAAATAAACCCTTTTATCAATATCGTTTTCAATAGACGAAAAGGTTTCTTCCATCTCTATTTCATTTATCACTCCCTCGATTAAGGAATAGTTATCTAATTTGTGTGTTTTTCCTCTAGAGTTGTGTCATCCAAGGTTCGATCAATGTTACCCACCTTGCAAAATTTGAAGACTCGCTGCGTGATGGGGGCCTATATATTATGTTAGACTTTGAAGTCATCATAAGCAACTCATGTTTCAAGCTTACTTCAATATGTTTCATATCAACTACTGTTTTTGAAAAATTTGATGAGTCTTTTGGGATTTTCCCAAAAGAGTTTTTCAGGTTCCGTACTCATGAGTAGTTGATTTCTCTTGCCAACACCAATACTGATCTTCCAAGTCTGTCTTATTTTTAAACCTTTCAATGTTTCCTGCTTCCAATATTAATTAGATCTCTTGAAGCTCAGTTCCATAATCGATAGTCTGTGAGCTCGCTGCTTTTAGATGGGTCAACCTAAAAAAATGTAGACAATATTAAGAGTGGGCGTCTTCAATTTCCTTTGTAGACCAAAAATCACTTCTGTTGTTTTGTCAAGTTAACCAGTTGTCCCCCCTCATGGTTGCGTCTTAACTTTCCCTCTCTGCTCCCTCATTAGATGTCATGGGCCAAGTATGTTCAAGCATGGCATATAGAAATAGAATCACAGAGACCTTGGAGAGGATGTTAGTAGTCCTGTCCCTTGAAAGGTTTGACCCTCTCTGACTTACACCTACTTCCGTGTACGCTGAATACAGTTCTTACATTAACCCTTTTTATTGCTTTTACACTTGTATTTTTTGTTTGGAAGCGGGGAGAAAGTTCGTCTCATTGCTTTTGACGATCACGCAACTTCACTTGAGAAGGTTTTGAGGGAAAAAGAAGGCGGGGCTAACATATTGTTGGCTACTAATGTCAACCCAAAGTTATTTGGAGGTATGTGATATTTAAAATCCCCACAACAATTCAGACTGTTTCCTTTACTGCATCTTAAACTAGGATGTCCACTAACGATAAGCTATTCACCAGGTGAACTTTACCTCAATGCTACTTCTGGGACCAAATTTTATTCAGATTTAGACTTCACAACAACTGCTCAGTTTGCCGATAGGTAGTGATATGTTTTATCCTGTAACGTTTTAAAATACTAATTCACACTAACTTCGACATGTCCCTTAACCATATTTTCGTCCATTAACAAGCAGGCTAAAGGGGAAACAGAAAAAAGACACCAACTATATTGCACCAATCCATGGTATTTCGAAGATTGAAC
Source organism: Camelina sativa (assembly GCF_000633955.1). Lineage (NCBI taxonomy): Eukaryota > Viridiplantae > Streptophyta > Magnoliopsida > Brassicales > Brassicaceae > Camelina > Camelina sativa. The sequence continues at coordinate 27,778,230 of NC_025693.1, forward strand.
ATATATCTACCGACATCTAGATCGCGGAAACAAAAGCTCAATCTTATGCAGACAAAAAGGTCTCCTCGATATCAAGAACCCAAATATCTTTGCAGTTGCTGGAGAATTTCACGGTCTTGGCAAAGATCAAAGCTTCGTCAGAGACTCTCTACACAGCCGTGGCGTAGCTTTGACCCATGACGTTGTTCTTAACGTAATCGGCACACTGAACCGAAATCGATTCCCACAGGACAAGATTGTTCATCCCCGCCATGATTTTGTAGATCGTACAAGGCAAAGCGATATCTTCTTCACCTGCTTTCTTGTGCATTCTTCACCTGTTTTAAACGTAACGTCTTGCCATCAAAGTAAAATAAGTAATTTTATTTCAAACATGTATAATTTTATTCTATACATATAGCAATTTAGATTTAATAAAACATAACACATACGGCACTATAACACAGCTCAATAACAGTTTATTCTACTGAAATGCAATTTTTTCAAAAGGATAAAAGTAAAGCGTGTACACTATGAAGGTCTGTTGCTGAAAAGATCCTGGGAGAAAAAGAAAGCAACATGCATATATACGGTAGAAAAAAATAAAATTCTTACACATTTTTGAATAAAAACAGTTTCGACACAATACTAACTGTAATTAGTCAAATTATACATATACCCACATTAAAATTTAATTTAGTTTTAACCAAAAAAAAAACAATTTACATATTTTGACAAAATACCAACTCATTCGAATTTTTCTAGACTTTAGTATAACTAATTTTCATATTGAGCAATTTGTTATACAAATAATCCTATTTTAATATTTTATTTTTAAAAAGGAAAATAAATTATACTTAACGCAAAACATATCTGTATTACAAATATCAAACAAAACAACATAAGCAACCAAAATCAAATACAAAAACCAAAAAAATAATAAGCACATCAAAATCCAAAACAAATGCCTCAGATAATAACTAATCGAATGAAGCAAAGAAATCCGTTGATACGGGATCAAGAGAGAAATCAGTTGGATTTACAATAGCAAACAGTTTATGAACAATGGTACAATTAATATTCAAAAAAATAGCTTAAATAATCCGGTTCTTTGGTTTTCAGATTCAATGCTTCATCTTCCAAATTCATATATTATATATTACTTCTTACATCATACTATATTATATTTAAAACAACCACAAGCCAGCGAAGCTCAAAACAACCAAAATATTAACAACATATATAAAACAATCTTCTCAAAAAAAAAAAACAACATTGCCATTCTGTAATTATCATTGGCTAATTCATTAAGCTATGAGTCACCAAATTTTACATATCTACCGTTGATTAGATGCAATCTAATGGTCGAAAATCAACACTTACCTAACCCTTCTTCTCTTATTTTATAACATGTCGAAAAATTTAAATTCTATTATTTTCCATCAGGTTTTTAATCTTCGACGCTTGTGTGCCAGATCCAAAAGGTTTAGTTCGTTTTTTCACAATCACTGCCAAAGGAAAAAAGGGTAATACGTTTCTTGACTGTTCCAACTCTTACGATTTCCTCATTTCCCTTTTGCTTCTCTTCTCCTTTTCAGGTTTTGACTCTACAAATCTTATAGTTTCCTTCTTTGTTCAATAGAAATCTCATGTACCAGGTTTATATTTTTTTAACTCTTTTGGTCAATTTATTGTAATAGATCTTCTCTTATCATTTTTAGGTTCTCGATCTTCTCTTTTGGTGAACCGATTTTAAACATATGTAATTTTTTATTGTATTGAGTTTCTTAATTTTGTTAGTATTAAATTTCTTTATTTGATTGTTTTTTAAAAGAAAAACAAAAAAAAAAGAATCATTGCTATCAATACAGAGAGGATTTCAATGGAACCAAAATCTAACAAAAAAACGAAAGTATAAAATAAATATACAATACCAACATAATAGTATATACAACAAAACTGATAATACACTTTAATCCAACTACCGCGCGTAGCGCGGATCCATTACTAGTATAGTATATAGTACTCCCTCTGTCTCATGAAGATTGATGTTTTGAGACTTTCACACATATTAAGAAAATTTTTAGTTTTTATTTGTTAATTAATTTATAATTACTTTTTGGTAGAGAGAGAAAATATAAACCAATAATAATTCAAAATTTTTAATATTTTAAATGATTACTTCTTGAAGTTTGCAAAACATCAATCTTTGTGGGACAAAAATATATCCCAAAATATCAATCTTTGTGAGACAGAGGGAGTATATACTTTCTTCTTCACCCACTATAAAGGCTCCGGCTTCAGTTCATAACATATACTCCCTCTGTCTCACAAAGATTGAAGTTTTGGGGAATTTTCTTTGTCTCACAAAGATTGATGTTTTGAATATTTTTAATAAATTTTTGTTTTAATGATTACTGATGTTGTAAAGTTTATGGAATGTAAAAGTGGGAAAATGGAAAAGTGAGAAAGTATTAGAAAAGTATTAGAAAAAATAATCATATATTCTCTATGTCTTAATATGTGTGTAAAATACTAAACTTCAATCTTTATGAGACAGAGGGAGTATATTAAAACTTAAAAGCAACTAACTTTTTGGTGATAATATGAGCAAACCTTTGTGAATCTCTTAACTGTCACATGATTTGGGTTAGCTAGCTAGCTAAAAGCTAGCTAGTTGTCATGTAAAACCACATACAGTAGTAGTATATTGATACATAAAGTTTTAGAACGTTTAGGATTCTGATTCAATTTTTTAATTTCTTTTTTGATGAAAGTGAAAATATAAACAATCATATATTGAATTGATATATGAAGGATATCAATTCTTATTAAAACTTCGTACTTGTTTTTTTGTTTAAAGCCAACGTCTTAAAATTTATATGAAGTTAGTTGGTTTTGTACTAAGTACCAACCAATATATTCGTTGCTTGTAACCAAATCAGTTCCAAACTCAACATAACTTGAAAGTAGAACCTTCAGGTGAACCCATGACAATCTTTTCTTTGGTGAAAATCTCTATATGAGACACAAAAGCATACTTAACATACGACCAAATTTGAAAGTAACAAAAGAAGACAAAGAACTCGTCTTTCTCCTCTGAGTGATTGCAAAGCGTAATAGTAGCTACCAAGTTACATTCAACCAAAGAAGAAGACAAGATTACAAATGAAGTGGTTCCTTACCCCACCTAAACGCAATAATTCTAAACTCTCCCCCGAAAAATGTTGTGAAAAGTCCAAAAAAAAAGAAAGAAACATATGTACACATTGGAGTTGGCATCTTTGCTGAAATCATTCCAGCTCTGCCACAAACATCCAAAGAAACTGACAGCTTTGCATTTGGCATTTTTTTATACCAATATCTCACCTTACTACTTAACTACACTACACTACACACACATACTCTCATCATTCTACCTTTTTCTATTATACCACCCACCACTCATAAAGACCACTCCCCAAATTATAAAAAAATAAAAAGTGAAATTTACACTGACACACTTCAATATATAAAAAATAAAACCAAAAATTTTTAGTAAAAAACACGAAGAGAGACGAACATTCTGATCTGACACTTTTTCCTCAAAGTATATACTTAAAAATACTTTATCTGAGACTTTTTTTTTTCTGGCGTTTTCTTCTTCATCTAGAGCCTTGTTGTTTCTTCCATCCCACGCAACACTGTCACTTTCCCACCTTATTACAAACAAACAAATTTGAATCTTTTAAAGTGTGATCACGGACATGAAATAAAACATATTCTTTAGTCAACAGAGATAGGTTACATACCTGTATGATTGTTTTTGTTCATTATGTCACATTGTCACCATGCAAAGAGTGAATTTCAAACCCAAAACTCAAACTCAAACTCAAAAACTCATGTCTCCGTTCTCTTTAACACGATTAAGATCGATGTTTCTCAGATCACGTAGATGTTGAAGAATCTCATGGAGGAGATGTACACCTTTGTCACCTTTTTTCAATGAACCAACACAATGTCTCAAGAACTCTCTATCTGCCTCTAAAGCTTCAAGTCTCTTGTAAAGCTCATCCACGTCTTCTTCTATCGTCACATTCTCGCCACTCTCCGATTCATCGATCCCGTTTTCATGATGGTTTCCGTTACCTAACCCGTTCTCCTGCAGCTCTCCATCGACAGCATCAAACAGAGGAAGTAGTCTCTTTGACTTGATGACTCTGTGTTTCCCGTTTGTTTCCTTACCATGAAAATGCCCATTCCCATTCTCAAACGTTTTAACTTCCTCCCCGTCCTCTTCGTTATTAAGATCAGTGAGTTTCTCTTCAAGAAACTTCAATCTCCCTAGAATCGAAAGCCTCTCTCCTTCGTAATCATCTAAACACTCATCAAGACGAAGCACAACATCATCAACCGGTGTATTCTCCATCTCACTATCACTATATTTCCAATCTGAAACCCCTTCAACGTTCTTATGATCATGATGTACCTCACCGTTGTTGTTGTTCTCATCAGACTCCCCATTGTTTCTATACGAATCAACAGAGGAATCTCTCATTCTCCTCCTCAACATCCCCATCTTCTCTTTAGCTTCAAACTCCTCCAATCTCTTTCTATACACTTCAAGCTCTTTCTCCAGCTCAGCGTTCTCTTTCTCTCTATTCACCATGAGCTCATTCAACAACTGCAACGCTTCTTGATCGAACTCAGCTTGTTCCTCCATCATTCTCTGATACTGCAACGCTTCCATCTGCATCGCGGATTTCTCCTCATGCAACCTGTTGATCATCGCCATTGTTTCATTGGCAGCAATTGCAGACGCGTTCCTCTCTTCCTCCAGCTCTTCGTATAAAGCAGTAAGTGCTTTCCTCTCTTCTTGTAACTCTAACTTCAACTTGTCCACGGTGAGTACAACTCCTCCTTCAGAACATTCAATACCATCAACCGATTCTGTTCTTCGCTCTAAGTGAAACATAGCATTATGTAGACTATGCGATCTTTCCAATAAAGGAGGAGTTTCTCGAAACCGTTCCTCATTGATGTTTGTTATTGTTCTGAACTCTAATGTATCCTCCTCCTCTGTTTCATCTAAAAGAAACGCTCAAATCAAAAACAGAACACACCATATGCAAAAACGTAGGTTTGTGTATGTATAAATTAGTTACCATGATCATTGTCAACGTCGTCGTTAGGATTGAGTTGTTGTTGGGATGTAACATCTCCGAGTTGCTCGTGATCAGGAATCTCTGTACCTATAGAAACCTCCGCATCTGTTTCTGTTTCGTTGTCGTTGTCGTCGTCGTCGTTATGCATTTGGAGCGAATCATCTGTTGAAGGACCTGCAAATATATACTCACCAAACTCATCAAACAAATACACGGCAAGATTGTTAGAAACTTCAGTTTAAAGCTACGCAAAGAATGTTACCTAGATTCGTCGTCACCGCATCCTCCGCTTTGGATTTATCAGCTGCCGTGATTATTACTTCTTCCTCCTCCTCAGCTTTGGATTCATTAGCAGCAGTGATGATGACCTCTTCCTTCTCCACCTCCTCCTCCGCCGTGAATTCAGGCTCAGCGCCGAAATCGAGAATAAAATCACCGTTAATATCGGAAATCTCACGAACTTCATCGCTAGGTTTGTAGAATTCAACAGGAATCAAATGGCAGTCTTCTTCATCGATATAGAACTCAAGGTTTTGCTTAGGTGCAGACTCTGAAGTCTCGACCTCTACAGCCAGATCCACTTTGTTTCCATCTTCTTCTTCTTCTTCTTCTTCTTCTTCAACCTTCTCTTCTACTGTAATAACCTCTTTGTTACAGTCGTAACTTGATACATAGCACGAGAACTCCTCATCTATATCATCATCTTCTTCTTCTTCTATCTTCTCCTCTGTTTCAGAATGATTCAAATTCACGGATCCTGTATTTTTATCATCATCTTCTTGTTCGAGTACGAAGATGGATCGAGGAAACTTAAGACCATTGTAAACCTGGCCTTCATCTCCGATCGGATAATCTACAATCCCCAAATCAGACTCGATCGGAGCACATAGTGACGAACTTATCTTACCACCAACCAAAAAATCCTTGTGAGATTCTTCAACGAAACCACCGTTTGATTCTTCTTGAACAACAGGTTTGGAATGAGTGTGATGACCACCACGAAACCGTTGTTGTTGTGAATTAGAAATCTCGAGAGCGTGATCGTCGCAGAGGAGATCTCTAGGGGAAGGAGATTTACGGGAAGGATGGAAGAAACGATCGAGTCGAGAGCAGAAGAGACAAGGACGTTTGAGACCGAAGTAATCAGCGAATCTGAGGATGAGATAAGAGAAGAGAGAGTTGAGAAGAATGAAGAAGATTAGTGACCATTCGAGAAAAGCGTAGACGAGGATTAAAGTGATTCTGTTTGTTTTCCGGTGGATCAGAGTCGCGAATCTGTTAGCCGCCATGGACGACGATAAAGCTTTTAATTGTAAAAAATCTGATATTTACAGAGAGAGAGAGAGAGAGAGAGAGAGAATGGGAGAGAAAAAGTGTTGTTGTGTTGGGGAGACGAAGTTAGGAAGGAGAGAAAGACTTGTCAGCTTATAAGTAAGTTAGCCGGAGAAATCAGACCGACCACGAGACTTTTTCATTATTTTATTTTTGAGTTGAAAATTTTGATTTTTTGACAACTAACATTTGATTTTTTATTTTTTTTATATTTGTTTCAAAATAAATGTTAAGAGTTAAGGGAAAAAAAAAATTTATGGATAAGTGAAAGGATTAATGTCAAAAATGTCATGTATGTTATAAGGATAGATATCTAAAATAACCATTTTTGTGATTGTATATTACTCAGTTTGGATAACTTATAAAATGTCTTTTTCTTATCTGGAAAAATATATTCCGAAAATGACTAAAGATGCACAATTTATATCATGTAGACATTACAACATATAAACTACAATCGCTGCCAAAAAAAAAAACGTATAACCATAGTCTAAAATTTTGACAGTTGTTATATGGTGTATGTTCTAAATCAAATGAAAATATATTTGGATATGATCTGTTTCTATGACGTATGGATCATGGTGTATGTACATGTTAAATTTGAATGATCAAGTTTTATGTAGGCGTAATAAGATTATTATCTTTTTTCATTTTGTTTTTTTTTTTTTAATAATTTGTCTTTGCCAATGTGGGTTTACTAATCGTTATGTTATTGCATAAAATTATTTTTATTTTATAATTAAATAACAAATAAAGATTGTTTTTTTATTTTGTTTTCTCTTAACTCGAAATATTATTGATTTGTAATTTCAATACAATGACTGGTTCAAGTTGCTTCAAGTTCATATGAATGTTTCTAAACGTTGCATCTCTATGTTGCTAAGAGATAAATGTTGCGACTGACAATAACCAAATACAAAGACTTCACATTCAAGAGATATTATTTTGTTTTTGAAAACTAATTTGTCTTTGCCAATGTGGATTTGTGTGGGTTTACTGATCGTTATGTTATGCATAAAATTATTTTTATTTTATAATTAAATAATAAATAAAAATTGTTTTTTTTGTTATAAGGGTAGATTTTATTCATAACATGTTAGGTTACACATGTTAATGCTTAAAGATGAATAAAGATGACTTATGTGAGATATTTTAAAATATTATATCATATAAGAGCTAATAGACTTGGGTAGCTACCTCAAAAATTATAAGTATACTATTAAAAATGTTATTAATTACATATTTGGCCAAGATATCAATATACGATTTTTAATTCAGTTTCAAAATTTAAAGCATTTCTATTAGTTATTCTTATTTATATTTAAAAATAAATTAGCACTAGAATGAATATCTGATTTTTTTTACTAATGGTGCAAGAGTACCGACTATAACGATTTTAAAAAATATTTTATTTTCCTTTATTATTAGATCTTAAGATAATTTTATATTGTTTTTGCAAATATGCTGTATATATTAGTTTTAAATTTGTCGAACACAAAGATAAATGCAATTAAAGTCATCAAATATAAGATGCCATTATGATTTTCTCTTCATTATAGTTTGTTAATAACATGCCATAATCGCTCATCTTCAATTTGATAACCAAACATGAATTTCATATGACCTACCACCAATTATATTTATATTTTAATCCTTATAAAAATGATACATGAACGTTTTTCATGTAGAATTCAAAACATAAGGTTATATAAAAAGGATATTGTACAAAAGATGAACTCTATACGAACAAACACATTGATTATAATAGATCATTAAATTAAATACGGTTGACATCTAATTTAAACTCTTTTTCAAGCCATAATTTTTTTTTCTTTCCAATACTTACATAAAAATATGAGAACATATCAATACTTTGAAATATATAAAAGGCGGGGTGGGATTTGTGTAGCAGAAAGCTACTGATTTATTTTACTGTTTCTTTTGTTAAGATACTGATTTTATTGATTAAACATGGCTCGTGACGCAATCATAATGTTGAATTTTTATTTTTAAGTTTTATTATTTTAGCAAAAAAAAGGAAAAAACAGTTTTTAAGTAAGAAAATTAAATAAAAAATGGCCACGTGGTTTATATGACCCGCCACTCCGTCTTTAACTTTGGAGAATGGGCCCAAACCTGTGACCCACATGCGCATAAAAGGGCCCACACTTTTAACACACCAAAACTTGCATACAAATTATTATTCTCTCAAACACCCAACAAATTTTATCTAATCTAATCTATAATAATAACTCGTGAAAGGTTTGGCTTGGTTACTATATTTTATTTTTGTAAGTAGTCACATATTTTGTCTAGATATGGCGTATGGTATGAATGAAGTTTTTATTAATTTAAACATGAACTAATAATATAACATCTCGTTGAACATATTTAGTTGTTCATTGTTGAAAACATGTGTCTGATTACTCTAGATATAAAGTAATATTGACTGATAGAAACTAAAAGTATCAGATATAAATAAATAATGCATATTATGTTTTTGTACAAGTACTACAATGAATTGAAATCGTTACTCAAAAGTGGGTAACAATTTTTCCTTTAGTTTCCTTTTATTAAACACCACTTTACTTCTTTCATTTTTTTGACCAAGTTATATAACTAGGCCCCGTAAGGATCACCAAAAGAGACGACAAGACCTTAATTGTTACAGCTTTATACCAAAATCCAAAATGAAAGATTACCTACATTTTGTTTATCGAATGTAAGAAATAGTGGTTTTGAAGTTGTTTTACCAAAGAGCTAAACATGGTTGATAAAAACTTGGACGGTATCTAATTTTAAAAGTAGACATAATTCATTAACAATTACATTTGTAACGTGTTTGGAGTGTGGAGAAGGTAATAGATATTCCAAATTAGCAACTATAATAAAGAAAATTTGATTGGGGAAAAAAATCAAGAGTTCATATGGACCAGTCTAACATTATGTGCCACTTTCTATTTTTATAATTCACATCAAAATCGAATTCATTTTAAATTTAATTAGACCGCGTCCATTTTATAAAAAATACTGACGGGACATTTCAACATTGTGATGAAATGTTATAATAATATTATTCTGTTCGTTAGCTGAATGGTTCACATTTGACATCATATGGACATACAAATTTTGACCTTTTCGAAGACACATATTACAATTAATGTATATATAATGTCCTTTTTTTGAGCTCGTGGCCTTATCAAACATAAATCGCGTGTTGTCGAAGAGATAATCATCAGCGAATGTAATGTAAGTATCATAGTAATTAGTATTCAAAGGGGCCAATATATCCACTAAAAACTTATATGTCAGAATTTAATACATTTTATAGGAAGGTATTATTAACCAGATCAAATATTCGATTACATACGTGATATTGGGAACTTGTGCATTAGGGATCTTGTAAGTTCTGATTTATGTTTTAGCAACAAAATAATTTTTGTGAATGAAAAGGGCCATGTGGTGTTGGGCGTGGCTCATATACAAAGTTTAATGACAGGTCACTCACACCTCACTATTTTGTTGCCTAATAATCTACTAGTACTTATTTATATAACATAGAATCTTTCCAAAATCTTGTTTAGTTTGGAGAACATTCATATCACACTAGTAGTTTTCAGATTTCTAAGCTATAATATTGGTATGTGCATGCATCTATTATCAATACAGTTAAAACTTTCACATCATTTCTTGATCTTTTCGTTGATGATGTAGAATTAAAACAGAAGATAATGTGAACCGCTCTTAAGCAAATACATATATTTTAAATGGAAGTTTATAATACTATGTACTTATTTGATTTTATCATAGAAAACAAGAAAGGAGAAGCGACCTCAATGATTAACATTCGTCGGCTGAATCAATATTGAGACTTTAAAATTCAAAAAAAAAAAGAAAAGAAAATGGTGGTGGGGTTTGCAGCCTAAGCTTTTAGGTTAAGCCTTTAACATGTGATTAACTTTCAACACCAATGGCGCTCCAAAATCCCGGAAAAGAAGAAAATGATTTCGATAACTCACTTAGGATTCTAAAAATTGTGAGAACTTAGAATAACTCGCTAGTCACTTCCATGATATTTAAAAGCTGTGGTATATAACACTTTATCTGTAACTAAGAAGGGGTTCATTGTTAAGAGTAATTCGTAAAACAATAGACAATAGTAATGATTAACATTGTACTGAAGAAAACAGCAACAAGGTGACTTAAATATATCTTGAACGTTTTTTATCTTTTTTGTTTTTTGTTCTCATCACATATACTTTTTTTAAAAAAGTGGGTCTAATATTTACCACATGGGAAGTTAAAGAGTTTAAGATTGTAGGTTTACAAGTTTAAATTTAGAGTTTAATTTTGTAAGAAGTCATATGATAACTCTTACGTGTTATCAATTTAACCGGTTGTCCTTGACATTTTTGCCTATATATATATATATACTATATGACCAATTCTAGAAGTATATATCATGTAGACATGAATATTCGTATTAGAGATCTAAGGCGATGAGTCTTATAATAAATATATATTAGATACATGGTATGTTTTTTTATATCTAGAAGTATTCCAACAAAGTAAAGATATAAAGGAAAGAATTAAAAATATATATATAAATCATATCAAGAAGAGAGATTAAAAAAAAAAAAAAGAGTAGAAAGAGTAAAAATGGTGAGGGAAATGATGGTGAATTGAGGGCTGTTGAAGAGAGGTGGGGGATCTTTTGTCCCCTCTTTTTTATTCCTTACTAAAAAGTATAAACAACCATTATATAATTCTGTAATAAATAGAATAATCTTGAGTAAAATCATATAAGATGTTCTTTTGTATTTTTACCCTGACTAACGTTAAGGGTTCTTAACGTAAAACACATTTTTTACATAGGAATAGAATCTTGCAAATCTTTTTAAAAAACGTAGTAAATATAAAGCAATAGTGAAACAAAGCATGTTGTGTGTCATGGGAGATTCATGTCTTGTTACCCGTTTCAACATCCCTGCAAGAAGAGACATTGGAATGTCTCTGTCTGTGTCCCAACTGTGAAAAACATTTAGGGACAGTTTTTGTCTGGTTCACTCTCAGGTTCTGCATTTGTAGCATACCACACCCCCCAGTCCATCAGGTCTCTCTTTATGTACTGAGTGAGGATTAGTCAATATAGCTTATAAGCAAGCAACCTACATCTCACAACAAGCTACTGTGAAATGAAATAACTTTATCCGTATCAGGTTTCAATAGTTTCTCACCTTAATTGAACAAAATAAAATCATTGGCCCATTTCCTTACTATCTACAACAAAGCAAATCACTCTCCAAGTTATCTTCACTTGCTCAGTCATTATTCAGCTATAGCTTTCTACTGAAGAAGAATTATAATCGAATATCGAAATGGTGTTTCTTTGTGGGTTCAAAGCATTTTTTTAGCCTCCTAGTCCTAGATAATGATCACTGTCACATTTTCACCATTCTTGATATTTCTTTGGTTTTTTCTACTCTGATTTACATCAATTTACTAACTTTCAAGTAATCAAGTGCCACAACTTTCAAAAACATGAACTACTAAATTATAATTATAAAACACGAAGATGCAATCACAAAATTTGGAATGAGATTTGTTGTTTTTCTTTCATTTTTTGTAGATAAAACCACTATATGCCAAAATCAACATGGGACCTCCAAATGACACGTAGGATTAATACGATTCAGACGAAAGCCATCCTAGAACTAACTCTCTACCATTAGAATTTAGAACCAATCTCAAGAGATAAGGAAACTTCACAACCCAAAAAAAAAAAAAACAGAACAGACAGAAACATAGAGATGAGCCGTTGCGGCTCTCTTGGGCTCTGTGCCCCGAATGCTTTGTCATCTCTCTCCTTGAAGCCTCGCAGTGTGAAATCTACTCTCTGTATTTCATCTCACTCCAAAGCCAACGATGCTCTTCATCATGTAAGACTTCTTTAACTTAAGTGTAGAGTCATCAACAAGAATCTTCATGTAAGAGTACTTCTTTAACTTAAGTGCTTACTACAGAATGTTGCCAAGATGAGAGCAAAGGCTGGTGATTTCTTTGGAGCAAAGAAGACAATCTTGGCAGCTCAACTCGGGACAGTTCTTGCCACGGTAACAACACACATATGAGACCTAAATCATCTGATTGAAACAATGAGAAAACAATGGGGGTAACTGAAGTTCTTTAGTTTTGTTCTTTCAGATTGATCATCCGGCGTTGGCAATAACAGGAGTCAACAACCAGCAGGAGTTAAGCAGTGTCGTGCTCGATATCGCAATCATATCAGTATGGTACTTCCTTGTAATGCCAGTAAGTTTGAAGACAGACACTGTTGTATATTCAAAGAAATAGAGGATTCATGTTTCTGAATGGTGGTTTGTATACTATGTTTTGTGTTAGCCAATCATCATGAACTGGCTGAGAGTAAGATGGTACAGAAGAAAGTTTTTCGAAATGTATTTACAGTTCATGTTCGTCTTCTTGTTCTTCCCCGGGTAAGCAAAGGTCACACACTCATTTCCATCAATGCCTTTAATCTCAAATCTCTCTAGTCCTTATCAAGTTGTTATAACTTTTGCAGGCTACTGATATGGGCACCATTTCTCAACTTCAGAAAGTTCCCAAGAGATCCATCTATGAAGAATCCTTGGGACGTACCAACAGACCCTTCTTCTATCAAGAACGGTTACCTCAAATACCCATTTGCAAAGCCAGAAGATTATGATCTTGATTCTTGATTAACAGATAGATTCACAAGTCTGTGTTTCACATCTTGGGGCTGTATGTATATACTCCGGATTCACATGAACACAATGTAATGACTTGTGCATACAGTTATGATCAAGACACATTCAAATCAAAACATATAATCAACAGAAATAACTTTATTGTCATCAGGGGGAAAAAAGAAGAAGAGATAAATTATCTCAGACACAAATTAAACAGTCTAAAAACAACCTTCTACAAACTTACGAGCTTTGAACAGACTCCCAAATCCCAGCTTTGTGACTATAAAAAAGGAAACCCTCATTATTCAACACCTCCTTAACCCTAAAGTCTGGTCAAGATCTTCAAAATTTTGTATCTTGGGAGTGTAAAAAGGCTTTTAACTTTAAGTGAATTCTCTACACCGACGATATAGTAAGAGTTATCTCTCTACTTATCGTCCCTCAGATTTTTGTGTTTCTCTTCTCTTACTTCTTCAAAGCTGAGGTGAATACCTCAGTATATTTGTTCAGGTATTCGTGCAGCTCGAATGACTCCACCAGGTTCTTCAGCTCGGCTGTAACCTCCGGGTTGGAGGATAGAACAGCTGCACCAGCTGCTCCTGCAGCTAGAATCACAACAGCAATGGCTGTTCCTTTGAGGCAGCTACTTCCACGGGAGAGTTTTCCCGATATCACTTTGCAGGACTTGTCAGCTTCTTTGTAAAGAGCATCATTGGCTCCTCCCTCAGTGATGGCCTCCTCGTTCTAAAAACATCAAAGGTCAATATCAGAGATGAAATTTACATGATAATGTACGGTGAAATTGAATGGAAATTGTGGATGACATTACCTTTAGCCTGAAGCTCTTCATAGTTCTGTTGAGAGTGAGCTTATCACTCGGTGATGATGATAGTTTGAGCGAATGCTCTTTCCATTCTTCTACAAGCTTTTTAAGAACAGCAACACTAGCTTCCAGATTCTCCTTGTAGAGATTGTCCCAGTGCTTGCAGCAATCAACGTTTTCTGTCACAGCCCACATAGCAACTGCTGTAGCTTCCTTGGCTAAAACAGGGTTTCCTGTGACAACAGTAACATTAGAACCTTACTAGAGGAGGCAGAGGGGAAGCAGGAAACTCAGGGATTCAAGACTTTGTTTGTAAATAATACCTTCTCCAGCTAGCTTCAGAGCAAAAGTGAATATCTGTTGTGTCACTTGTTTCATTGCCTTGCTTCCTGGTGCACCAGCAAGAGCCACTTCTTTCAGCAAGGGATATATTGCCTCAAACCTCTCTGTAGCCTGTGTGCATCAAAGGATCATGCTTGTGATCAGAATCAACAAACACGTCAAGGTTTTGGTCCATAAATTCCAGTAGTACTACTACTTACCTTTACTCTTGCGGATGAAGCAGGGAATGTAAGACGCATCAACATCTCAAATGAAGGAGGAGGAATCAATCGCTCTCCTTTCCTAACAGCTCCATTAACAAGTATGGTCCTAGCCTTTGGATTCGTCAACATTCTGATAGAAAAATTGCATAACCAAGATTAGATGATTTTAATTTTACTATATATATCAAAACAAACGAGATCACAAGAAAAAGTCTGACTCTTACTTCTCAACCAACTGCAGGATGAGATCCCTTGACTGAGGGTTGCAGTTCTTATTAACAACTACAGGTAACAAGTTGTGCGCCCATGAATACAAGCCTACAGATAGATCAGCTTGGGAAGCCTGTCCACATTTAACAAATTTACCAAATTTCAGAATAAAATCGAAGAAACACACTCTTGGTCCTCAATCAATTACAAAAAAGTACACGAACCTGAGCCATCATCCAAACTGTAACAGGAAGCTTGTCCTGTCCCTGATACTTAGCATTCTCCCTCAAAGTTGGTAGTACATTAGTCAAAGCATCAGGTTTCCTACGCAGTACCATTGCTAATGCAACAAATATTGCAACCTAAACGTCACAAATATATCAAGATGGAGTTAGTTCATCCAAAGTCAATAACTTCATATCGAATAAAAGGAATGCAAACAAACCTGAGATTTGGAAGAAGCATGTTGTGCACCCTTCTTCCCACCTTTGGCACCACCTTGTTGAGCTGCCAAATCTGTGAGAATACAATCAAACGCCCACAACACAAAGTGTCCAAGAGCCTCAATTGGACGTTGGTTGATCCAATCAACTGATGTTTTGTAAACTGGTTCCGGAATATGAACTAACGGAACCTATTAACACACAAAGAGAACAAAGATCTCAGATTCATCAAAACCTAAACCTAAGACTTGGATTCAAAAAAAAACCTCAACATTGTCAATTATATAACACTCACATCGATCAGCTTAGACAAAGGAGACTCCTTGAACATTTTCACCGATGGAAACTGCACAGATGAAACACCAGAGAGTGCTCTCCCAAAGTAATCAGCAAATCTCATTAGCTGAATCTCAGGTTGAGTCGCATACGATTCCTGAAAATAAAAAATCGAAACTTTAGATCACAACTCACAATTCACAATTCACAAGTTCAGATCGAAGCCTCAATTATACAAATCCATGCACATACCGTAGCTTCAATAAGGAAAGCTTCGAGATTTGAAGGATCGATCTTAGATGCAGCTTCAGGCAAAGACACTTTAGGCTTCTTCTCCTTCTTAGGCTTCTTCTTTTTAGTTTCCTCAACCTTAAGACTCTCATTCCTCGCCGCAGCGATCTCATCATCATCATCATCACTACCATCATCGCCGTAACCATTAGATCGGTGTTTAGATCTAACAACACCATCATCATCCGAATCAACAGCAGCCATCTTCGCCGCTAGGATCCGTCGTCTTCGATCCTCAGCTTGCTCTTCAAGGGAACGGAACACGTTGTCTCCGGTTCCGTTCTGAACGGTTTTGCCACCGTTCGCCGCTGTGGCTTGATCCGCCGGTTTTGTCTTCCGGTTACGTTTCGGGTACACGACCTTTTTCCAACCATGGTCGACGTGAGAGTTACCGTTAGAGGTCTCGAAGCCATTGTACTCGACAGATTCGATCGGATCCATTATTGGGTTTTCTAAAGTTTCTAGCTTTTTTATCACTTCTCTCTCTCTCTCTCTCTCTCCGGCGTGAAAAACAGAGACCAAACAAGAAGACGAGATTTGACCGGAGGGAAGAGAATATATATATATATATATATATATGAGATTTATAGGGTAGAGATAAACAAAAAAACAATATCCTTATTATTTACTTTTTTATCTTTAACTACGAAATTGCCATTGATATTACATAAACCAATCCTTTTGGGATTTGGTTTTTGTTTATTTAGTTTTAATTTTCTAAGGATTAGTGATTCGTGTTTACCCAAGAAAATCTAAGAAATTAAGCAGGGGTAAAATATCTCAGCCACTGTTTTTTTATTTTATTTTATTTTTTACCGTAAATGTAGATATTCTATTTTGTGATTGGTTTAATTCGCATTAGAAACAAATGTTATTGGATGGTTTTTCATCATAAACAGACACAAAATCAAATATTTGTTGTGAAATTAGTCAATTTCTTTCATTATTTAGTGAATCAGTGACAAGCGTTTTTTACTTTTTTTCTACTAGCATATTTCGTAATCATCCTGTTTTAGCGTAATTAACATTGCACGAGGGTCCATATTTTAGATTTTGTTTTCCAAAATCGAAAGCTCCTTTTTATTTTGGTAACAAGATCTTTGTTTTTTGAATGTTCAAACTATTATTAATTTTCTTTCTATTTTTTAAAATTCTCCTTGCAGTTTGAACATTCTCATCTGAATTAAAAGCTATAATTGTTAACAAACAATAAATTAAATGTTTTTAATGTTACTCCTAAAAACAAATTGACTATTACTATCATTTTAGTATTTTTAATTGCTTGGAATATGAATAAATTAAATGTTTTCTTGTTAAAATTTATGTATTAAATGTTTAAAAAAATTGATGTAACAAAATCATAAAGCGGCAATATCATCTCTTGGGAGACATACAATAACATAGAAATGGTACATAAAATTAGTAATTTAGTATTCACTCCTTCCCTTTCAAAATACTCCCTCCGTTTCAAAATATAGGATGTTTTAGTGGAAACACGCATATTAAGAAATAGTTACTTTTAAAAAGTTAAACCAATCATAAACAAGTCTGCATAATAGAACATATAAATTTAATCTAAAAGTTGCATAGAAAGTTGGAAACATCCTATATTATGAAACAAAAATATTTCTCTAAACATCCTATATTATGAAACGGAGGGAGTATAAGATGTTTTAGCCAAAGCACGCATAATAAGAAATGTTTACTTTTAAAAAGTTGAACCAATCAGAAACAAGACTACATAGAATAAATAATAAGAAAATGTAAAAGTAATCTAAAATTTGACTCAAAAATTGAAAACATCTTATATTATGAAACAAGCAAAAACCTCTAAAACATCATATATTATAAAACAGAGGGAGTATGGTTTTTACTCAAAGTTGACACACACAAATCGAGTTCTAGCATAACTATTAAAAAAAAAAAAAAACCAAAATGATGTTTAATCAAAAAGAATTAGTTAAAAGCGACTCTTGTTAAAACAAACGAATTAGACCATCTCCATTGTATTTATCTATTTTTTCTCTAAAATAGAGTAACTAAAAAATAGAGCATTGTTTTCCTCCAATGTATTACTCTATTTTCACCTCTATAATAGAATTAGTGTAAAAAAATATAGGTGAGAATAGAGTTGCTCTATATATAGAGTAATCCTATTATTTTTTCTATTTTAGAGTAAAATATAGAGTAGGGTTGGAACAAATGTTGCTCTATAATAGAGATTTGACTCTAAAATAGAGTGGGGTTGGAGATGTCCTTAGTGATTTGTATTGAACGCACAAATCGTGTAAAATTTTGGTATCAAGTATGTTTACTTCATTTTGCGACATGTGACGTGCTGGTTTGCTACCGTGCATCATACTATTTACCCATACATTATCCACTACCAATCTACCTGAATATACCCAATGAAACATGGCTTCATGTTCCAAGTCCAACATGTACACCAAATATTGCGTCGGTGTTGTTTTAACATTAAAACCAGCATTGGCGGTTCACTTACAACAGATGGAGCAAATCTATAGAAATCGTGTCTCCTCTTTTAAGCCAAGTTCTTTACCAGGAGAAATATAGGGTCACAACTCACAGTTTTGTTCTGTAGCTCTCGGTTTTGTTCTGGAAACACTTCATTCTTCAATAAAGACTTGCATGTCACCGTAGGTAATCATCAATAGGCCGAAAAAGACCAAGTTATTTTATTTTTTTACAAAATCATGTATCATTTTTAACAAAATTTAATTCTATTGTATCACAAACACTGTCATTTTTAAAACTTAAATATAGTAGCCAGATACATATATGATAGATCTAACAACATTTTTATGGACTTTCTTGAACACAAAAACAAACTGCATTGTTTCATTTTTTTTTGTTATTATTATCACAGCTTTATACATATATATATATATATATATATATATATAAGATTTAATATTCATTTTTCGAATTTTATTACATAATTAAAACAATTTTGGAAATTTTGATAATTCATAAATCCACAAATTTTGAATAAGCTACAAATTTCATTGGGCTAGTTTAGATTTTCTATTTAAAAAAGTTGGAAAGTTGTGCCTATGGATATGGTGGTGGAGAATAGGTGTTGTCCATCTCTATTAGTCAAACAAAGATCCATAAATATCCATCTCTTAAGGTCAACGGAATTAATGGCCAAGTAGCTGAGCCATTGTCCGTTACCACTAAAATACTACTACTTCTATTACAAATTAATTACTAAAATTTAATATCAGCTAACGTAACGTGATAATAATAATGAGCACTTTCAGATACATGTACATCTCTGGTTTTTAAAACTAATTAAAGAACCTTTTTTTTAAGAAATGTATATCTTACGTTTTTAGCATACATAAGTTCCTAAACAACATACTATAAGTTTTACTATAAGATGATTTTAACCATAGTAAAAAACAAACTCTTAATCAATTATATACTACTTGGTGAACATTACTAGCATGAACGACGTTCGAAACTCCTTCTCACTCACTTTCATCGAACAAATTATTATTTTTGATTGTTTTTCCAAGTTTTTTTTTTTTTTTTTTTGTCACGAAGCTGTCTGAAAAAGCAAACTAAAAGTGAAAAAGCTAATATCTTTCGACTGAATCTAGTTTAGTACAACTGCAAGTCTTCTACTAACTGAACTGAAGTGTGTTCTCTTCAGAGTGAAAACTAATGTTTCGCATGAGATGAGCTGTAAGTTATGTTCATCTCTTTTTTTCTTTTTACCAAAGTAATTTTCATATATTAACTGTGTAAATAAATATTTTGTTTAAATAGAGGCCCCTAACTTTTAGTCATTCGGCCCATCAAACTTCTAATGGACTGAAGCTTAAAGCCCATAATAAAGCGTAAGTCTAACTACTACAGTAAAACCTCTATAAATTAATAAAGTCGGTATCATGAAATTTTATTAATTTATAGAGGTTTTAATTTATCGATAAACTAATAATTATTAATTTATAGAGAGACTTTCCTAATTTGGTAAAAAATATTTAAAATAAGATTTAATCTTTATAACTAATATTTTTATAAAATCAATTACAATGAAAATAACAATTATCATGTTTTGAAGATAGCACTCAAAGATTTTTATATAATAAAAATATTAAAAAATAAACTCCAATAAAAATTAATTTGTAGATATATACATATATTTAGATAATTTTATATAATTATTAATTTATATTATTGATGGGACCATATATTTACAAAGGAGTTTCAAAAAAATATTATTTTATTATATTATCAAATAGTATCCAAAATTACACTAGTCCCAATTTGGAACCGGATAAATTTATTAATTTATAGAGATTATTAATTTACCGAGTATTAATTTACAGAGGTTCTACTGTATAAACTTCTTGTTCTTTTGATCTTAGCTGACTTTAATTAGCTAGTATTTCAGATGGGCTTCTAATGGATTGATACTGCTCTTAAGTGTTACGCTCGTGAAGGTCGTCAAAATGCTAATTTATAACAAACAATGCAACTACAATATGTTATATACTATTTATTTAGTCAGAAGAAGAAATATTGTTTATGTTCGAGTAAATTGTGTAGGATGATGATTATATATATGTGTAAACGAGAGCGTTGGCCTAAACAATCTACCGTGACTCAAACCTAGCCACGATCCAATTCGGACTTAAAAAAACAAAAAGAGAGATGTGACATACACGTGGCATTTCGAAAATATCTCATCGTTATATTCGTATGTGCATGGTTGGCCATATGCAGTGAGACAAACACACCGTGTTGTGTTGTTTTATTGAATTCTTTATGGAAGTATGTAGAAACCTCCGCGTTGGGATAAGGAAGTGTGGTGTTGGTGTGAGACGTGGAGTATGTGATAAAACAGCGTGTCGTTTTCTTGATAAGTAAAAAGAGAAGTGAAGCACGGCAAGGCTGTGTGGAGAAGGCAAAAGAGTACAAATTGGTACGGAACTTTGTATTAGTTCAGTTTAGTTGTTGTATTTTATATCATTCAATTGTACTTTCTTCTTTCTGTAGCAAAGTTTATTTGCCTTTTTTTAATCAATTATCAAATCGAATTTCATAACCTTTCGTAATTTTTGGATTCGACAATGACGTCTCCTTCATCCCACTTGACACTTACGACAACTATATACCGTAACAATATTCCTCATCACGGACGGACACAGATATCACTTTTACCAGCTCTGCTGTTATTGCGAGACAGTAGAACTGATAAGTAATGTAACAACGTGTTTCTCGAAACAAATAATACAGAACCGTACTAAGAAAGTCCACATTCAGACAAATTTCTCAGTTGCACAACTTGCACGAATTAAGAAACCAACTTCAACACTTGAAACAGTGCAAAATAAGAAATGTAACGCTTTTATTTCCGATGAATGAAAGAGATTGAAACTTTGACAAAGTTTGGATTCAAAAATCATAAAGCAAAAACCGAAAAAAAAAAAAAGAAACATAATGATAAAAACAAAGATTGGTGTTTTTGTTTTCATAATTGAGAGAAACAAGAGTAATCTTTAATGACTTGGGACTTTGAGGTTGAAAGACTTGTTGAGCCAAGCCTTCAAGCTACCACCTTTTCTTGCTCCATTAATGGTAGAGTTAGCTCTTCCATTAGTTTCCTCAACCTTCTTCTCTTCTGGTTTCCTACACAACATAAAGTTCCTTGCACCAAGCGATCCAATTGCATTCCATGTACTTAAAGCTGTAAATCACAACAAAAAAAACATCAGTAAACCGAAATTGGAATTTGATAAAAGCAACAAAAGAGAAACATAGGGAATTGAGAAATCGATTAAGTGTACCTTCAGGTCCAACCATAGGACAATAGAGAAGAAAGTCATTAAAATCAGATCCAAGAAGTGGAAGACGACCTTCACGAGCGTAACACTTAAGAGCAGTATCAATAACAGAAGCAACGAGATCTTCCTCATAAGCCACAAACCGGATCGGACCGGCACTACCCAAAACCGTAACGCTAATGAGAATCCTATTCCCTTTAGCGTTTTGGTTCTTCTTCTGCTTGTTGTATAGCAACATCTTTCGAATTCGTTTTTGAGAGAGATCAAACAAAAAAAAAACAGAGCAAATCCCAGAAAAAGTAACAGAGAATCAAAAAGAAGAAGCCTTTTTGTTGAGATCAGGGATCTGGGTTATGAAAATCTAAGGAGGAATCGTTCACGGGTCGAGGCCGAGGCAGCGGAAGTACCAGCCTTCTTTGCAAGATCCGAAAGCGAAAACAGAGGATGCGGACAGAGGAAGGAAAAAGCTCGCCCTTTTGATTGAAAGGGAGAGCGTAAACTTACCACCGTTCGGATTAGGTTCCACCATTCACAAACGATTCACACAAAAGAGAAATTTGTTTATTTAAAAACGGAGGAGATCGAGAGATTAAGAGCACGGACCAAGAAGAAGAACAAGGAGAAAGAGATGCTTTTTTTTTGTTTTGTTTTTCGGGTGGTGGGTGAAGCAGAGGGAGGTGATTTGATAATAAAGAGGAGAAAAGAATTTGATTTGTGATGATGAGCTAAGAGAGGCGAAGGGGTATGTTATGTTATATAAGTAATGTTAGTTAGGGTTAGGGCTTTTTCGGGAATTTGCGAAATTGGTGTGTTTATTTTATTGTTTGTTATGTTACCTTTTTTGTGGTCCTTTTGGAAACGTTTTTTTTTTTTTTTTTTACTAACGTGTAGAAGATTTTATATATATTTGAAAACTTTAGATAATATTATGGACGAAAATATGTTTGATTTTTCTACATCAAAAAGAATATTTAAGAGAATCTGTAAAGGAACAAGAAAAGATCGAATATTGAAAACCTTCCAAATAATAAAAAGAAAAGGAAACTAACAATAAAAAAGAGTAACAAATTTGTGATCTGTGAAGAATTAATCAGAAATTTCTATATAACAAAAATTCAAGATAAGATCGAATTTAATATTAGATAAGTATAGAAAAAAATAAGATGAGGACAAGTTAAGAAACAATATTTTAGATTTCTTATGTAGGTGACCAAAAAAAAAAAAGATTTCTTATGTATTGATTTTACCAACATTCACTTAAAAAGATTGATGCATGTATTAGCAGGATATTAACTAGTAAAAGATATGGTTTCCATAAATAAAAAAAACGCATTAAAGTCGAAATAAAAACGGAAAAGAAACCAATGGATTAAAAAACGTTAGGCAAATGGAAAAAAGGTCAGACAATCTCTAGCTAAATAGCTCTATATGATAATGGATAATAATTTGGTCGGATTCATGGAATTAATTATATAGCAGATACGAATGATGGTGTTTCCTTTTTGCTAATATGGCGGAAAATGTGAAAATTGTGATACAATATAATCGGTGGTTCATATGCGTTGCTTTTGACGTTTATGGTTTTGCAAGTCTTTCGAACTGCATTGTTTTATTAGATTGACATGTACGTATCACCAGCGTATCACGTATGTATATAAATTGATATGTGAATGCTCTCTAGAACATAAAAACAAGCGCAAACACAAACAAAATATTCGAGTTTTTAAGTCGCGGGCGGCTATATAGAGAAGATGATGATGAAGTTGATTTAGATTGGGACTCTTATACATATCGGACTCTCTTCTTTTTTTTGGGGTAAAATATCAAAGTGATAAAATATAGTAAACGGTCGCTCTCGAAGTTGAGCAACATCAAGTGGAATAAGCGAAAGAGCATCACGTGTCATGCTTTGGACCATTGTCCTGATCCTTGCTGCTTTTAGGTTCCACCGATCAAAACCTTCCCCATATTTAAACTTGGGAAGTTACACGTTTTCTACTTTTGAACATCAATACGTTTTAAAATATCGTTGAAACCTCATCTCTATATAATATAATTATACATTTAAGAGAGTATTATTGAAAATGAACGTTTAGGAGAGTAGTACCAAAATATATCTTGTAGTTGTGCTGTGATATTTCTTAGATACACGTAACATCTAACATGGTTAAATAGCACTCTCAACAACTTTCATTTGATTTGTGGCATATAATATACGGATATCCCTATAGTATATTGACTTTTTAATTTTAGGGACTACGTAATAATTAACGAGAATTCAATTAAAAAGTTGGCCACTAAGCATGTTTCATGTATATATGTTCTTCTTTATCTTAGGCGTTAATAATTTATCATGTCTTGGAAATATAGTTTTGAAACTTAGTTGAGTTGGGTGGATTAATTCAAGTAACTAGGTAATAAATTGTGCTGTTGCACGGAGTGAAACTTTTGTTTAAGTTATTACATTTGTAAATATATTTATTTAGTATAACATTTAAACTTATATTGGTTTGAATTCATCAAGTTTATGAAAGATTAAAATAGTAATCGCTTCACCATAAATTTTAGATTGACATGATGGCGAGTCTATAGAATGTGAACCGCATTAGTGATCGTTAGATTTTTATCAAAATCTTGAACTATCAAATCAAATAAAAATCGCAAAAAACTAAAACTACATGAACCGGATAATTTAAATAAAATTGTTAACCCGGTCAAACCGGTTCGCTAAGCCATCCTACAACAGATTTAAATATTTTGAGCCACAAAATATCTTTGTATCCGTCCCGTTTGAATTTGTGAGATCCGCGTGGGTTACAAATGCATTTCAATAAATACTTTTTTCTAATATATAAAATATATTTAAAATATATATATAATATATAAAGTTCCATGATAAAGTTTTTAAGAATAGCACAGTTTAAAAAAAAAAAATATAATGGCATATAGTTATAAATAATAAATCTAAATAATGTTAAATACCTAAATGTATTTCGAGCTCTCTGGCGGCAATACATCAGTATTTTTAAGAGTGTGCTTCCCTATTAATATACAGGGATACAAAGCAGGCAAAACGTATTGTTGTCTAATGTACGGAAAAGGCATCAAAATCATATATATTTGTATTGATTAATTGGGTTGTCCTTCAAATAAAATCGAGTCAAATTTTTTTTTTTGCTAACCACAATCTGAATTGCCAGTAACCATGACAAACGCGTTATTTGGAACAAAAAAAAAACACAACAAAGACATGATTAACTAGGAACGGCGGACGACAAACTCTACAAAGATTTCGAATCTTATTGCATCAAGATCTTAATTACATTATGAACAGTGTAGTTAGTCTTCTCATAAATGTGGTTAGTATACTAATAAATTATGTGTAATTATATCATACATGGAATTATTATGAAAACAGAATCAGGTGCAGATCATCATAATGGGCCATGATCTTGATTGGTGCAGAGCCAAGGTCAGAGTTTTTGGCTAAAGACAGCGAGAGCGCACATGACTCACTGACTGATAGGACCAACGTAGTATATACAGAGGTCGTAATTAAGTTCAAGAGAAGACAGCTATCAATAAAATCTCATCTCATGCATTATGATCTCTCGATATATATCACCTAATTTCTTCTTATCAGCTCATCCTCCATGTCATATCTGGAGCCGCTCAATGTCCCACTAAACTTGTCCGGTTAACATCCTGTATGTTACCGTGTCTGGTACAAATCTATATTGAGCAAACCATCTTCACATCCTAAATCTTGATTACCCTGAAATAACATATGCCGTAGACGTTATGAACGTGCATGTGCTAAATGAATATATATCCCGCGCAGAAACAACACGGCATAACTCTTTTTGATAACAGTCACGATTCGTCTTTTCCTAGGTCAAAAGACAAGGAGTGGGCATATAGTATATACCTTATCGTAACTAAATAAAACAGGTCATTTAGAAATGGAATAGCATATTCCAAACTAATTTCATCCATAGAAAAAAAACCCTATAATTAATGTGACAGCTGAGCTGACCATATTGTTGTATCTTTTGTTTGTTTATGACAATTGACAGAACCATAATTCGTATTTTATTTTCAAACGTACGAATAGGAATGCGACAAATATGTAATAATAAGAAACGGCTTCTCTATTAATTATTGACCAGCCACTCTGTGTCTGTTCAATTAGCGACTAGCCAGATTCCTCAATTTGTTCATGTCCATTGATTTCAATTATACGCCAACTCTTCTAGATACAAAAGGTAGGTCCATTAAAACTTCAACATACCTCAGTCTAGATACACGTTATTTTTACTTATCTCAGTCTATATCGTACCAGTTGCTCCCATATTATACAATATCTTATATTTGTAATTGTCAGTCGCATCTAAGATTCGCCACTAGTTATTATCAATTCACCCGATTAGAATCCTGAGTTCTCCAGTCGTTCTTCTCAATTATTTTTCTATGATTTTGATATAAAGCAAAAAAGAAAAGAAAAACATAAGAATCAAAGAAAACTGAGCACCGAATAATAAAGATTTTATTTGCTCGGTAGTCATATATATACAGTTAATTGTCTTTTTGCTACGAAGTTTAGCGAGTTAAAAACAAACTTTTTAAAATTTGAAAGTAATCTACAACTCCAAACAAAATAGCCTAAAATCTGCATATATAAGAAAAGAACGTTTTCTGTTATGTTAGCACATCTATAAAACTATAACTACAAGTGTATAACTAGTAATCTAGTATTTAAAATTAGATAATAAAATAGCAAAATAGTCAACTGGTTGAATATATAGTAGAAACACTATGACGAAACAAGTTTCTACAAATACAACAATAAGCTCTCTCTATATATATTTTCAACATAGAAAAATAATTTGACTTAACTTTAGTCAAATGGTTAATGGTCTATATATTAGTAGTATATTAGGATAAAAAGTTATATAGCATTATTACATATAGTAGAATTTAGATTATGAATCAGGGTGTTATCGATATAAAGATCTCAGCAAACATATTTTCACTTTATTCTATGTCATATTTTCAATATATAAGTGTATAACCACTATTAAATGATATGAAAACATAAATCATTTTTGATAATTTTCCTTTTTAATCATGATTTTAAAACTTAAATTGGTAGACCATTCATATTCACGTATAGCTTTTTTTTTAGCTTGCTTAAGAAACCAATCAATTTATTTGATGATAAATGAAAAATAAAATAAAAATGCATAACAACAAATACACTGTTTACCCAAAAAAGAAAAAGAAAAAACAAATACATTGATTAGATCGAATCGAACTAGTTAGCCGTTAAAACCATAAACATATATAAAGTATAGGGACGATAAAAGCAAAAAAGGGAAAGAAGAATGAGAAGAGTATTACAATTACGTTGAAACGAAACAGACAGGGGGAAGGGAACTCTAAAGAAAGTAAAGGAGCAGCGATGAGATCGGGGGTTGTCCGTAAACAACGGATACAACTCATGTTGTTCGATGTTTGTTTTGTTTTTGGAACTCCGCGTTGATTCAGCGTTCTGGATGTTTCTCTCTTCTTCTTCTTCTTCATTATCCAAATCGTTTTCCAAAGTATATAAATTTTCATCAAAACCCCTCGCTTATTTTTGGTTAAATTCAGGCCAAACCAAAGGGTTTCACAGAGAGATTTGTGTGTTTTCTTCGATATTATCATTAGAAAGAAAAAAAAAAGTTATAATTTTTATTTTTAAAGTCTCTTCCTTTTTTCAGCAATGGAGGATAAACCATTAGGGATTCTGAGGGTTCATGTGAAAAGAGGGATTAATCTTGCCATTCGTGATGCCACCACCAGTGATCCTTATGTTGTTATTACGTTGGCTAATCAGGTTTGTTTGTTTGTTTTGTTTATGCCCTTTTTGATGAGAAAGGAGTGTCCGTAGGGGACTTCTTATAGTCACATGGAGGAGGGGTACAATGTGAGGGACTTATTAATCACACATGTGAATGTTTTTGGTGGCCACCATGTGATAAAGAATCTCAATTTGATCTTTGCTTCGTGTTTTGTTTGCTAAAAAACAAAACTTTCCGAAACATCATATGCATAATATTTGTCATGTTCTGAAATTACAAATTCTGGTGAGTCACAGAATTTTGTTGAAAGGGTAAATGTTGTTAAACCAAGGAGGATTTTAATCTGTTTTGTGATTGAAACATGTGTAGCCGACTAATCTCTCAATGCATAATCTTGTTGAAGGGTCATTAGTTTTCTTGGAAAATGGCAGATGTCTAGTCTCAATGCTTAATCTTGGTGAAGGGTCATTATCCCCAAAGCTAGCAAATTAGACATGTAATTACATAATCTTGTTGAAGGGTCATCTTTCAAATCACGAGTGGGAAGTTAATGATATCAAATTGAGAAATCTGAGTTTTAAGGAAGTTGAAAAGGGACATGATTGACTTAGCCTAGATGATTTGTGGTTCTATGTTTTTACTTTGTCAAACCCTCTTTATCATTATTTGTACTACGTAAACCTTTTGTTTCTGTATTTGTTTTGTCATATCTTCTTGACCTGTGTTTATCTTGTTCCTTCAGAAACTGAAGACGCGTGTGATTAATAATAACTGTAATCCAGTGTGGAACGAACAACTGACACTTTCCATCAAAGATGTGAATGATCCAATTCGTCTGGTAAGCCAGCCATCGTGTCTATCAAAATTGTCTCAGACAACAGTTAAACCTATGTCCATTGCATGCCTAAGCTATTATTAGCTTTACGTTGTTGATACATTTCTTTTGGTTTTTCGTTTTCTCCCTAAAAGAAGTTCCATGCCATTTGGCTCATATTATGTCCTGCCCTGTCTATGCAGACGGTGTTTGATAAAGACAGATTCTCGGGAGATGACAAAATGGGTGATGGAGAAATAGACTTAAAGCCGTTCCTAGAAGCGCATCAGATGGAGTTAGATTTCCAGAAGCTTCCCAATGGTTGTGCAATCAAGAGGATCCGTCCAGGCAGGACCAACTGTTTGGCTGAAGAGAGCAGCATCACTTGGAGCAATGGGAAAATCAAACAAGACATGATTCTTAGACTAAAGAATGTGGAATGTGGAGAAGTAGAGATCATGCTCGAGTGGACTGACGGTCCAGGCTGCAAGGGTCTGGGACGCGAAGGTATGTTAACAATTCCTTAGACTTTTAACTTGTGTATATCTATTTTTTTGCTCATTGTGATGTAAATGCGAGCATTGGTTCTCTCAGGATCTAAGAAGACACCATGGATGCCAACAAAACGAATGGACTAAGCTTGCAGAAATGTTAAAACAGAGACCCTGAAGATGTGATGGTACTTTTTTTTTTTTTTTTTTNCTGTTCATGGAAAGACGAGTTTGTCTTTGTCTCATCAGATATGAAATTACAAAAAAAAGGCTCTGCTTAAGTCTTTAGTTATTGTACATGTCGAATATATAACTCACCTTATATATATTGTATCTATTTCTACTAATGATGAAATAAAGCAAACCCTGAATTTCTAGAACGTCTTCAAGTTTTTTTCTATGGTTTTGGTAACATTAGAATTAGCTAATCCACACACATGCAAGGCTTTGTTGGGTCGTGATATTTGTACTATGTACCCAAAAGTATAGGGTATTGCTTTTTGTGAAATGTAATGATGATGTATGATGTTGCACAATGTCAATGTCAGAAAAAAAAAAAAGAGGATGTAGAAGATATTTTGTTACCAATAGAATCTAGAACATGTTGGTGTGAGTGACGCGTAGATGATCATTAAAGTGAGTAAAGCAGGGAACATTAAAGAAACTGGAAAGAGACCTTTTGAGTTACTACGACTATATTGGTTGATCTTTCTTTCTTTTTCTTTTTTTTTGTGTCTTTTAATAAATCAATATAAGTGGCCTCGTTGAATTTGAGCCGGTGGTTGATTGTTTTATAAGTGAATAAGAAAAAAGTAGAAGAGACACAGGTGTGCTTTGCTCTTCATAATTTCACAAGAGAAATGGAGAAAAAGAGGAAGTGGTTGAGATGATGGAGCTTGTAGGGCTTGTAAGAATCCGAGTGATAAGAGGGATCAATCTTGCTCGCAGAGACGCTTTTAGCAGCGACCCTTTTGTCGTCATAACCATGGGTGCACAGGTCTTCTCTCTCTCTCTCTCTCTGATCCTAATCTGATTTAGTTTCTTGATTTTGATGTTCTCTTGAGATTTATAGCTTTAGTATCTGATTTTGAGGTTTTTAATAGAGTGAAAGAGGTAGAAATGAGCTTTGATCTTAAGATCTTTGAATTTGATACAGAAGCTCAAGTCTTTTACTGTGAAAAATAACTGCAACCCCGAGTGGAACGAGGAACTGACCCTTGCAATTGAAAATCCCAAGGAGCCTGTAAATATGGTGAGTACTAATTGGTAACAAGTCGTTTGATCGATGTCATTTGGATACTTACTTACTATGTTATGACTCATCTCCATTTCTAGATGGTGTATGACAAAGATACTTTTACAGCCGACGACAAGATGGGAGATGCTGAGATAGATATCAAACCGTTCCTAGATGTTCACAAACGAGGTTTGCTAGAACTTCCAGATGGTAAAGAGCTCAATAGAATTGCTCCTACCAAAGAGAACTGCTTGTCTGAAGAGAGCAGAATCGTCTCTGATAACGGCAAGATCGTTCAGAACATGATTCTTGTGTTGAGGAATGTTGAATGTGGCAAGGTTGAGATTCAGCTTGAGTGGATTAAAAATCCAGGTGGTTCTGGACTCTGAAACAGAGATATGAAGTATCTTTATGATTCTCAATCTCCCTCTTTGTAATAAATAAATAAAAAATCTCAGTTCGTTTTGGGTTTCAGACAAAGTAACAAAAAGTAGATTAGAAACTTTACTTTACTATGCTTTGTAATTGAAATCTTTTGGTTTTAGTCATCTAACTGAAACCGTTTTGGTTTCCCGCGAGTTAAAACGTGTTTGCTTTCATTTTTTTTTTTGCTTTGGTTAGTTGACTTATAATTTTCTCCATTGCCATAAAAGAAAAAAAAAAAAAGATCTAGAGGACATTATTATTTACCAAAGAGAATCCAAATGATGTTCGTGAATAACGCGTCGATGAGAATAATCAGGAAAAATAAACCTTTTTGTATTAAATGGTCCTTTATTCTTGTTTCTTTTACTCGCTCTTTCGTGTCCATTGGTAAGCCAATTTTAAGTGGACTCGTTGAATTTGAGCCGATAATATTTTCTTAGGGAATAAGAAAAAGTAAAAGAGTCAGAGAGCCTAAGGAGAGACATAAATCAAAAAATTCAGAAGAAAAAAAAAAACAGAGGAAGAGGTTGAGATGGAGGACCTTGTAGGGCTTCTCAGGATCCGAGTGAAGAGAGGGATCAATCTCGCTCGTCGTGACTCTTTAAGCAGTGACCCTTTTGTCCTCATAACCATGGGATCACAGGTCTTTCTTTTTGTCTCTTTGATTCTGATCTGATTTGTTCTTCTAGGTTTCTTGATTTTATTTTCTTGTTTATAGAAAGAATCAACTTTGAAGATTTTAATTTCTAGGTCGAAACCAATAATTTCATGCAGAAATGAAAAAAAAGAAGAAGATAGTTTTAGTATCTGATTTTGATAGATTAAACGATTTGAAGAGATTTGATCATAGTATGTTTTTATATCGTGCATATATGTACTCTAATTGAGTTCTTTGAATTGCACCAGAAGCTGAAGTCGCGTACTGTAGAAAACAACTGTAACCCTGAATGGAACGAGGAATTGACCCTTGCGATCAAACACCCCGATGAACCTGTGAATCTGGTGAGTACTACTATCTGTGTTAATTTCCAACTCATGCAATAAGTAACAACTCGTTGTGTTTTTGGCAGACAGTGTATGACAAAGATACATTCACATCGCATGACAAGATGGGAGAAGCCAAGATAGACATCAAACCATTTCTAGAGGTTCACAAAATGGGTTTGGAAGAACTCCCAGATGGAACAGAGATCAAGAGAGTTGTTCCCACCAGAGACAACTGCTTGTCTGAAGCGAGCAGTATCGTTTCCAATAATGGCAAGATCGTTCAGGACATGATTCTTCTGTTGAGGAATGTCGAATGCGGCGAGGTCGAGATTCAGCTTGAATGGATTCAAATTCCAGGTAGTAGGGGACTCTGAAACAGAGATTATCTTGATGGTTTTATCTCTGTTTGTGTTTGTAATAAAAGCTAAGATCCTAGACAATAAACTTTCAGACAAAGTTACAACAAGCAGAACAGAGTATTTTACTCTGTTTTGTAAATGAAATATTTGGTTTTAGATTTAACAGATTTGATTTTCCCGCTGAGGTTTTCTTCAGCACATAAAATAGAATATGCTGTTATTGTCTGCAGATAAAGAAAAAGACAAAGAAAAATCTAATAAACTTGGAAGTTTGTTTGCTGTTTATTTATTTTATTTTCTCTTTGGTTTTTGTTAAAAACATGTGAATTTGCAGAGATATTCAAACGTAAGGTTATGGTTACATCTTAGTTACGAATCTTATCCATCTCTAGTCCCAAATTTGAAAAACACTTCTAACACAAATACAAACAAGATTGCAAATATCTAAACCTCTGGAAATTATATTTGCTTTGGGATCTCTCATCTCTGCCTTCAAATCTGAAACTTAGAACTCTGTTTCAAATTTACTTACAAAAGCTATGGCGTCGACTTCAACATCATCTTTAATGTCTTCTAAAACTATAATCTCAAAAACAGCTCTGTTTTTCTCTTCACCGGGGATAGTCAAACGAAGTTTCTTATCATTCTCACCAGCTTCTCCTTCGGTTAAGCCTTTAAGAACAAGATCTTCAAATGCCACTAAGTTCAATGAAGTAACGAGCAGTGTCGACGAAGATATGGACCAGATTCGACGGTTGCAAAACGGTTCTGATGTGAGAGGAGTCGCATTGGAAGGAGAGAAAGGCAGAACTGTTGACCTAACGCCTGCAGCCGTTGAAGCTATCGCAGAGAGCTTTGGAGAATGGGTTGCAGCAACTGAGGGTAATCCAAATGGTGTCATCAAGGTTTCTCTCGGACGGGATCCACGTGTTTCCGGTGGGAAGCTAAGTACAGCTATTTTCGCCGGGTTAGGTCGTGCAGGCTGTTTAGCTTTTGACATGGGTTTAGCTACTACTCCAGCTTGCTTCATGAGCACGTTACTGTCTCCATTCGAATACGACGCTTCAATTATGGTAACGCATTTCTAACCTTAAAGAGTTCAACTCTAAATCAATTGGTAATGAATGGATTCAAATGTGTGATTGTGATTTTGAAGATGACGGCTTCTCATTTGCCGTATACAAGAAATGGACTCAAGTTCTTTACCAAGAGAGGAGGCTTAACGTCTCCTGAAGTGGAGAAGATATGCGACTTAGCTGCGCGGAAGTACGCTACTAGGCAGAGTAAAGTCTCTACACTGATCAAAACTCGACCGAAGCAAGTTGATTTCATGAGCGCTTACTCTAAGCATCTTCGAGAAATCATTAAAGAGAGAATCAATCACCCTGAACACTACGACACTCCACTCAAAGGGTTTCAGGCAAGAGTCTAGCTTTATGCTCCCTTGTCTCAAAAAGTTTGGACAAATGATAAAGTTTTTTTTTGGTTTTTGTATGTTAGATAGTTGTGAATGCGGGTAATGGGTCAGGAGGGTTCTTCACTTGGGACGTTCTAGACAAGTTAGGAGCCGATACATTTGGTTCGCTCTATCTAAATCCAGATGGGATGTTCCCAAATCACATTCCTAATCCGGAAAACAAAATCGCAATGTCACACACCCGAGCCGCGGTTCTTGAGAACTCAGCGGATCTCGGGGTTGTGTTTGACACGGATGTTGACAGGAGTGGAGTGGTGGATAACAGAGGAAACCCTATAAACGGAGATAAGCTCATTGCTCTTATGTCAGCTATTGTGCTAAAAGAACATCCAGGTGGGTTAAACTCATGATGTTTGTTAATCCTTATCTTTGGTTGATTAATCAATGTGAGTTATAATATAGTGTTTTAAGTATGGTTATAGGGAGTACAGTAGTAACTGACGCAAGAACGAGTATGGGGCTAACTAAGTTTATAACTGAGCGAGGGGGGAGGCATTGTTTGTACAGAGTAGGGTATAGAAACGTGATTGACAAGGGNGCAAATATCTAAACCTCTGGAAATTATATTTGCTTTGGGATCTCTCATCTCTGCCTTCAAATCTGAAACTTAGAACTCTGTTTCAAATTTACTTACAAAAGCTATGGCGTCGACTTCAACATCATCTTTAATGTCTTCTAAAACTATAATCTCAAAAACAGCTCTGTTTTTCTCTTCACCGGGGATAGTCAAACGAAGTTTCTTATCATTCTCACCAGCTTCTCCTTCGGTTAAGCCTTTAAGAACAAGATCTTCAAATGCCACTAAGTTCAATGAAGTAACGAGCAGTGTCGACGAAGATATGGACCAGATTCGACGGTTGCAAAACGGTTCTGATGTGAGAGGAGTCGCATTGGAAGGAGAGAAAGGCAGAACTGTTGACCTAACGCCTGCAGCCGTTGAAGCTATCGCAGAGAGCTTTGGAGAATGGGTTGCAGCAACTGAGGGTAATCCAAATGGTGTCATCAAGGTTTCTCTCGGACGGGATCCACGTGTTTCCGGTGGGAAGCTAAGTACAGCTATTTTCGCCGGGTTAGGTCGTGCAGGCTGTTTAGCTTTTGACATGGGTTTAGCTACTACTCCAGCTTGCTTCATGAGCACGTTACTGTCTCCATTCGAATACGACGCTTCAATTATGGTAACGCATTTCTAACCTTAAAGAGTTCAACTCTAAATCAATTGGTAATGAATGGATTCAAATGTGTGATTGTGATTTTGAAGATGACGGCTTCTCATTTGCCGTATACAAGAAATGGACTCAAGTTCTTTACCAAGAGAGGAGGCTTAACGTCTCCTGAAGTGGAGAAGATATGTGACTTAGCTGCGCGGAAGTACGCTACTAGGCAGAGTAAAGTCTCTACACTGATCAAAACTCGACCGAAGCAAGTTGATTTCATGAGCGCTTACTCTAAGCATCTTCGAGAAATCATTAAAGAGAGAATCAATCACCCTGAACACTACGACACTCCACTCAAAGGGTTTCAGGCAAGAGTCTAGCTTTATGCTCCCTTGTCTCAAAAAGTTTGGACAAATGATAAAGTTTTTTTTTGGTTTTTGTATGTTAGATAGTTGTGAATGCGGGTAATGGGTCAGGAGGGTTCTTCACTTGGGACGTTCTAGACAAGTTAGGAGCCGATACATTTGGTTCGCTCTATCTAAATCCAGATGGGATGTTCCCAAATCACATTCCTAATCCGGAAAACAAAATCGCAATGTCACACACCCGAGCCGCGGTTCTTGAGAACTCAGCGGATCTCGGGGTTGTGTTTGACACGGATGTTGACAGGAGTGGAGTGGTGGATAACAGAGGAAACCCTATAAACGGAGATAAGCTCATTGCTCTTATGTCAGCTATTGTGCTAAAAGAACATCCAGGTGGGTTAAACTCATGATGTTTGTTAATCCTTATCTTTGGTTGATTAATCAATGTGAGTTATAATATAGTGTTTTAAGTATGGTTATAGGGAGTACAGTAGTAACAGACGCAAGAACGAGTATGGGGCTAACTAAGTTTATAACTGAGCGAGGGGGGAGGCATTGTTTGTACAGAGTAGGGTATAGAAACGTGATTGACAAGGGAGTAGAGCTGAACAAAGATGGCATCGAGACTCATCTCATGATGGAAACTTCAGGACATGGTGCTGTTAAGGAGAATCACTTCTTGGACGATGGTTAATTTACTACTATTTTGTTCCAATTGGTGAATGAGTGATAATAAAGTTCATCATGACCTTTATTGTTATGTTTGTTTCTTTAATAGATTGGGATACATTGTAGGTGCATACATGGTGGTGAAGATCATTATCGAAATGGTGAGAATGAGACTAGCCGGATCAAATGAAGGTATCGGTAGTCTGATTGAAGATCTTGAAGAGCCATTAGAAGCAGTGGAGCTGCGGTTAAATATTTTGTCAGAGCCAAGAGATGCCAAAGCAAAAGGCATTGAAGCCATTGAGACTTTCAGAGAATACATCGAGGTACTATAACTCTATCGTTTGGTTATGGTTGTAGTTGTAGGCTTAAGAATTATAATTGTAGAACAAATAAAATGGTTATTAGGAAGGAAAACTTAAAGGGTGGGAACTGGACTCGTGTGGGGATTGTTGGGTGAATGAAGGTTGTTTGGTGGACTCAAATGATCATCCATCTGCAATTGATGCTCACATGTATAGGTATTAATGTTCTCAGAGATTCTTTTATATAATATGATAGTAAATGCTTATATTTCAATTAATAATTGAGAAATTCAGGGCAAGAGTTAGTGATGAAGAGAGTGGGGATGAGTATGGTTGGGTGCATATGAGGCAGAGTATTCATAACCCTAACATTGCTGTTAATATGCAATCAATGCTTTCTGGTGGATGTCTCTCCATGACAAGAGTCTTCAGAGACCAGTAACGTTTTATTTCTTCTTTAAATTCTAATAATTAAGTATTTTTCATAATTATTTGAAAGATATGGTTTTAATAAGTAACGTTTGATGAAAAGTGAGTTGATATGTGGTTTTCGTTGATCAGGTTTCTTGAAGCTAGTGGGATTGCTAGATTCTTGGATATAAGTGACTTCGACAATTACATCGGACGTCAATCTTGAAGGCCCTTGTTAAATACAAAATTTGTAGCTAAACCACAACCTGAACCATTACGCATTGTTTCTTTTTAATTAGTGCGTACTATGTAAATAAAGTTTATATATCTTTTGGTGTACGACTGACACCGTTGGCTGTTGCAGAACGTCGTGATAATGTTTGGGAACGATTATCACGTTTTGTCCTTTCCATTATAATGTCTGACCTAAAACTTTCTTCAACAAAATAAATGAAATCCGTAGATATGATACTACTTATCAACTTCAGTGTTTTTTCGGGTAAGTTTGTGTGAAAATTTCCGGTTCTATTCTATAGTCTTCTAGAACTACGTTTATAGCAAATTGTTCATGAATCTTTTTTTTTCACGGCGGTTATGACCAAAATGTTACACAACCTGTCAGAGATTTTGAAATAATTAAAAGCTATAAAATTTTGAATATTTGATTGGATAGAGTACACTTGAGAATCTTTGAAACACCTTACCTTCCCAACCAAATTATCTCCTAGCTTCAGCGAATTTTCAGTAACCTAGTTACTAATTCCCTTATTATATTCATCGGTTAATTCATTTTTTTTTATTACAAAATATCCAATCATTATTTTGAATTGGTCTTCGAATAATTATGCACTATCTTTTACTTTCTGTTAACTCAACAACTCTTCAATCATTTTTGAATTACTATTTGGCAAGATTGAATAATTGATGTCCACTATACTATGCAATCACCTAAGGATAATTAAAACGATCGAATACTGATACAAGTCAGACTCTAGTGTTTTCTTTGCCAACCTATACGCAACCTCGTTAGAGGTCATGGGACTGAATTCTATATCTCGATTAAAGCCTCCTTTTAAGTGTTCAATCATTTGAACGAGTCCTATGCAGTCAAGAACACCACATTTAAGAAGCCTAGGGTCATTAATACACTCTGTAGTTTTTTCCAAGCTCTTAATCTCTGTGATCAAATTCGAAGGTTGCATACTTGCATGGAAGGGAATTGTTTTTGCACAGTGATTCCCGCTGAAATATCAAAGCATCCCTCGCAATCCACTCATTATGATCTATCTTAAATGCTCAGTTGCTCACCCAATTTTTTTTTTTGTTAATTGCTCACCCAATCTTGTGTCTACATATTTAATTCAACTTTAAAGGCTTGTGTACGAAACATTTGGTTTTTCTTGGGAATAAAGTTGCGCATTAACTTCTTTTTTTTTGAAGCAGAAATTGCCAATTAACCAAAAGGGAAAATTCTCAAAAAAAAACACCAACTATTTAATATTTGACAGAAAAAAACATGAACTTTTTTCCGTTGCTAGAAAAATACGCAAACTATTTTTTAATTGATAAAAAATACACGAACTATTATTTTTTTCTAATTTCTCCTCGTCTCCGTTACAACCGTTAACGATATTATGACGGCGTTACTATTTTTAGAAAACATCCAAAAAAACACAAACTATTTATTTTTGCCAGAAAAATACATAAACTTCTTTTTCTTTGCTTGAAAAATACATAATTCTACATTTTTTATTATTCCATTAACAATGTTATAGATCATAACTCATAATTTTCTCTGCTCTCTTGAACTTCATAAAAGTTTTCATTACTATTTAGGATAACTAAATTCAAGAACAAAAATACACAATTAGATTAATCGATTTCTAAATTTCTCAATTAGTATTGTTTTTGGATTTATACCGACTTTACAAATTTTGAAACTTCATCAACATTTAAACTCTAAAATTTCATGAGATCTCCACCTTTGTAGACTTTTGTATACCTTTGATAAAATATTCATCTCTTTAATTTAATACCTACCGTTTATGATGCTAGTCTAAATCATCAAATGGGTTGGTGTATGCAAACTTGATCGAGATCATAGACTATAGCCATTTCGTGGGATATCAACTCTTACAACCTAGCCAGATTCACCATTTATTTGTGCAAAAACAATACTAATTGAGAAATTTGGAAATTGATAATCTAATTGTCTATTTTTGTTCTTGAATTTGAATTTAGTTATCCTAAATAGTAGTGAAAACTTGTATGAAGTTCAAGAGAATAGAGAAAATTATGAGTTATGATCTCTAATATTGTCAATGGAAAAATAAGAAACAGAAAGTTATGCATTTTTCAGGCAAAGAAAAAAAGTTCATGTATTTTTCTGGCAAAAGTAAATAGTTTGTGTTTTTTTGGAATGTTTTTTAAAAATAGTAATGCCGTCATAATGCCGTTAACGGTCGTAACGAAGAAGAAGAGAAATTGGAAAAAATAATAGTTCGTGTATTTTTTATCAACTAAAATATAGTTTATGTATTTTTCTGGCAACGAAAAAAATTCATGGTTTTTTTTGGCAAATATTAAATAGTTGGCGGTTTTTTTCGGAATTTTCCCAAACACAGTATCTTAACCATTTTCTTCTATTACCAACATTAACGTACGTAACATAATCCTCATAATACTTATACATTGATTATGTATACAATGTGCATATATTTGGTGGACCATAATAATATCAGTGGAAGTAATTGGGATGACAGATCCCCGACATCACTAAGTTGAAATGTTAAAAGTCCATCTGCATACATGTCCCAATAATACAGATATATTGGTTGAATTCATCGTTCAAACTATTTTTTATCTTAATATTGTTATTATTATTTCTTTTTGGGTTTAAATGTCATTTACAAAAAAATCTAATACTTTACAAAGGGGTGATGATAGCATAAATATAGGGAACACTTATATTATTAGCAAACATAATTACATAACATACTTGTATATTTTTGGGATCGGCTATATATATATATATATATATANTATATATATATATATATATAAGCCTCATGATGATCAAGCTACTACACGTCGCTTCTTAAAGTTACAATTCAAACGTAAAAAGATTGCATATAACATTCATACACACTCACACTTACATATCTCACAAACTCGGACATATATAGCTTAATTAGTTGTCCTTATTTATTGCATTATCATTCATATAACAAACTTAAGGCACACATATGGAGGAGTACTCTCCTCTATTCCTCGGCCAAGAGATGTTCGTCGATCTCTTTGGAGACTTCAACACAGAACTGGAGGAGAGTTTCCGGATGAGCCACCTCGTTGCTAATTTTCTCATACTCAAGGTGCCAGTGCACAATACTCCCTGGCCCTCCCTGTTTAGGGGTCACCTGGATTGTGAGCAAGAAGCTTTTGTATTCTTTCATCAGATCACCGTCTATAACCCTAAACGTGATCAAGTTCTTCTCTGGCTCTACCGCCTCGATCCTCTCCTTCGCAACCTTTGCCTCCCCATCTGCACCAATTGTTTTAATATCAATATAATTAAGCTAGACTCATCTCTTTTTCGGTCATTGAAAACAAAACGGTCGCACTCTCCTAAAATCTTTGACTACAAAAATCTATGAAAAAGTGTATATAATACTGACGTACCATGAACGTAATTCCAGAAGATGATAGATCCCACTGTGCCCCAATCGCCTTCATGAAGCTCACATCCCTGAATGTTGCCTGGAGATGCTTTGGAGACATGATGTGGTTTCCCAGTGAACATGTGATGGAACTTCTCAGCCGAAGCTTTGATCTCCACGTCTGTCTCAAGCTTCCCCACCAAACTAGACGTATCTGTTTGCTTCACCTCTTCTTCCTCGGCCAATAGATGTTCGTCAATCTCTTTAGAGACTTCAACACAGAACTGGAGGAGAGTCTCGGGATGAGCCACCTCGTTGCTAATTTTCTCATACTCAAGGTGCCAGTGCACAATACTCCCTGGCCCTCCTTGCTTTGGGGTCACCTGGATCGTGAGCAAGAAGCTTTTGTACTCTTTCATCAGTTCACCTTCTATAACCCTAAAGGTGATTAAGTTCTTCTCTGGCTCCACCGCCTCGATCCTCTCCTTTGCTACCTTTGCCTCCCCATCTGCACCATTTATTTAATATTTCTAGGTTTAGTTTTGAGTTTCCACATATGCACGTACACACGGATCTGAGATAAAAACAGTACAAATACATATGAATAATGTTTATAAAACATTGACTTGCCATGAACGTAGTTCCAGTAGACGATAGAGCCTACTTTGCCCCAATCGCCTTCGTGAAGGTCACAACCCTGAATGTTTCCGGGAGATGCTTTGGAGACATGATGTGGTTTCCCCGCGAACATGTGATGGAACTGTCCAGCTGAAGCTTCGATCTCCACGTCTGTCTCAAGCTTCCCCACCAAACTAGACATCTCTGTTTTCTTCATCTCAACTCCCATCGGTGCCACTGTTACTGTCGTCTCTGCCATTTTTTTCACGGCTGATTTGATTTTCTTGAAGAAGTTAGATGTTTTTTTAAGAGGGAGTGGTTTTGTTTTTGGTGAGATATATTGAGAGTTCCCCCTATAGCCCTATATGTAGAGAAATGAGTGAGCATCTCTAGGAGAAGAAGACACAATTATTGTGATCACAATCCCATGCATTATCATGACCCACCTGACCAAAACGATAACTCTAAGGTATAAATAACTAAATTATTACCATTAAATATTTGCCACCTGTAACCTACTCTTGTAATTTTATGATTGTATATCTAGATTTTATTTTTCAAGTCCTTTTTATTTTGTACAATTAAGTGAAGCTTTAATTAGGACAAAAACTACACTATTAAGTTCGTTTTGAGTGTCAAGTTTGAGGATTGTGGTAGAAAATTGACTTTTATTATAGTCCTTTGAACCTTAATAGTCTCCTTTGAACAAGTAATTTGGTACCCTCGAAACCAGATCTAAAGTTTTCATTGTCAAATGCAAGACAGAGTATGGCTCTTTCCTGTTGGGTATGGTGTTTGACAACAGCCCAACATTAATACATTATGGTTATTTTCTCCATTATAATTTTTCTAAAATATGGCCCGGATGTTTTTTTCTTTCTTATTTGCTTGTTTATTATTAAGTCTAATCATGGCTTTAACGAATTTTGGCTTAAAAAAATATATTCAATAATTTTATTAGAATGGCTTTTCCATTATATTGCTATATCTTAAATGATTAAGTTGTTCACCCACTTGTGTTTTACGTGTTTAAAGCTTTTGTCCAAAACATTTCTTTGGAACTATATCGTTAACTATTAACTCAAAAAGGATCCAACCATTTCGTTATATGATATATATGATCAACAGTAACGTAAAGTTATACGTAGATATGACTATGAAATGGTAACGTACGTATATATATGTGCACAATAATGTCAATGGATATAATTGGGATGAAAGATCCCCCGACATGTCCCAGTATATATACAAATATCAATATATCAGTATTCTTTTTTTTTTCTTCTTTTTTTCATTATTAGCTTTAGCAAACATAACAACACTATTAGCTTTAGCAAACATAACAAAATTACATATTGTAGTAGCTACATAATAGCACTACACGTCGCTGCTCAAACTTACAATTTCCAACGTATCTTAATACACATATATTCATGCACACAGCACACTATAAATCTCACAAACTCGGACATGCATGGCTCATAGTCCTTATTAATTGCATTATATTTGAACTCAAATACTACTGAACATAAAGTACACACTGACACACATATAGATGCACGAGGAGATCTTCTCTATTCCTCGGCCAAGAGATGTTCATCTATCTCTTTGGAGACCTCCACACAGAATTGGAGGAGTGTTTCGGGATGAGCAACCTCCTCGCTAATTTTCTCATACTCAAGGTGCCAGTGCACATTACTCCCTGACCCTCCATCCTTAGGGGTCACCTGGATTGTGCACACGAAGCTTTTGTACTCTGTCATCAGATCACCATCTATAACCCTGAACGTGATCAGGTTCTTATCCGGCTCCACCGCCTCGATCCTCTCCTTAGCCACCTTTGCCTCCCCATCTGCATCGCGTATTTATAGGCATTACTTTTGTCTGAACTTTAGTTTGAAATATCCTGGTTATATATGAAAAAATGAATATAACCAAAAAAAAAAAACATTGAATTACCATGAACGTAGTTCCAGATGATGATAGAGCCAACTTTGCCCCAGTCGCCTTCGTGCAGCACACAGTCTTGAATGTTGCCTGGAGTTGCTTTGGAAACATGGTGTGGTCTCCCAGACCACATGTGATGGAACTCCTCAGCCGAAGCTTTGATCTCCACGTCTGTTTCTAGCTTCCCCACCAAACTGGACGTCTCTGTTTGCTTCACCTCTTCTTCCTCGGCCAAAAGATGTTCGTCTATCTCTTTGGAGATTTCGATACAGAACTGGAGTAGAGTTTCCGGATGAGCTACCTCGTCACTAATTTTTTCATACTCAAGGTGCCAGTGCACAATACTTCCAGGCCCTCCATGCTTAGGGGTAACTTGGATCGTTGTCACAAAGCTCGTGTACTCTTTCATCAAATCCCCATCTAAAACCCTAAACGTGATCAAGTTATTTTCTGGTTCTACGGCTTCGATCCTCTCCTTTGCCACCTGTTCCTTTCCATCTGCACCAATCATTTAATATTTGTAGGCGTTTACCTTTTAAATTCCCACATATAATACTTATAAGTTTAACTTTTTTCTGAGTATTAATTAGTTTGACATCTACTGGCTATATGTGAAAAGGAGGAATATAACATTGAATTACCGTGAACGTAGTTCCAGATGATGATAGAGCCAACTTTGCCCCAGTCGCCTTCGTGCAGCACACAGTCTTGAATGTTGCCTGGAGTTGCTTTGGAAACATGATGTGGTTTCCCTGCCCACATGTGATGGAACTTCTCCGCCGACGCTTTGATCTCCACGTCTGTTTCAAGCTTTCCCACCAAACTAGATGCCTCCGCCATTCTTCAAAGGCTGGTATGATGTTATTGAGGAGGTTGAGGTTTTGGTTTTTTTGTATAGACTGTGAGTTCCTTGGGGTTTCGATAGTCCTTTATATAGAGGAATGAGTGAGCATATCTAGAAGAAGAAAACACTGGTTTGATTTTGAGTACAATCCCATCGTTATGACCCATAAAGATATTCACTAAGATTTTCACCTAAAACATTTATCTTCTTATAAGTGTTTTATCTATTTGTTTTTTACAAATAACCAAAAAATTTAGTGTTTCAGTTTTGCCAGCGTGGTTTTTTTTTGTTACTTTTTAAATATAAGTTGGCTACAAAATATTACAGAGAACCACTCGTAGGACAAATTACACTTTTAAGCACGTTTCGATTAACCGAAAGGTTTGGTAGGAATTGAATATTGTTAGTCCGTGGAACCTGAAAGTAATTTACTCATGCAGTTGTAGGAATTGAATTTTGTTAGTCCGTGCGTGGAACCTCAAAGTAAATACTCATGCAGTTGATTGTTACAATACTAACCAGGTCTGAGTGTTTGTAGTTGTCAATGAAATCTACAGGGACATACAGTGAGAGAAGCCAGCTTGTTTCGGACCAGGTCTCGAACATAACAAATGAATGTTGGGGATCTCGATTTTGCAATGTGAAAAGAAAAAGAAAAAAGGTATAATAATTGGGAAAATATTACACTATTATTAACTTTCTGACATTTAGACGGAAAATAATAGTGATCGCCTGAAAACAATTATTAAAAAGAAAAAAAGTGACATGTCAACTGTTTGTTAAATAATTCGGAAATAGTAGTAATTGGAATAAAAATATGTAACAAAAACGACATTGAGAAAATTAGGCCTTCATGATCACTTTTTCGGTAGTCTAGGTGTTGGAAGTTTGTGTGATATGTCC
The DNA here is from genome assembly GCF_000633955.1 of Camelina sativa. Taxonomy (NCBI): domain Eukaryota; kingdom Viridiplantae; phylum Streptophyta; class Magnoliopsida; order Brassicales; family Brassicaceae; genus Camelina; species Camelina sativa. The sequence continues at coordinate 27,822,326 of NC_025693.1, forward strand.
GTTGACAACACTTTTCCCAACACATATAACTTTTGAAAACTGTGAAATCTCAATTTGTCGTAAAAAATCAATGGATGCTCGATTGAAGAGTTGAATAACGCATTATCAACACGTTTTTCTTCAGAGAAAATAGGTACGATCCTTTTCAACTAACTGTTTCTTGAGGGGGATGTGGCATATTTATGTCATTATTTTTCGACATATCTTGTCATACGGCCAATGTGGGATGTCTAATAATTAATATTCCCTCCATTTCAAAATATAAGATGTTTTAGTAGAAACACGTATATTAAGAAATAATTATTTTTAAAAAGTTTAACCAATCATAAATAAGTCTGCATAATATAAAATATAAATTTAGTTTAAAAGTTGCATAGAAAGTTGAAAACATCCTATATTATGAAACAAAAATACTTCTCTAAACATCCTATATTATAAAACGGAGGGAGTATTTCTTTGTATTTTCGCTAATTGGAAAAAGTATTGTCCTCTAAAAACAACTCTAACATAAACCATTAGATTACATGTGTTGGTCTTCAACTGTTGTTTCGTTAAACATGCATTAAAACTCAAATACGTTCACTCATTGTTTTTTCAAATAAGATAAATAGATCATTCAATTAAAAAAGAAACTGCTTTCTTTCTATAAGTTTAATCTTATACTCTGATTTTTTTTTCTGTCTTTAATCTGTTTGGTTTTAGTTACGTTCTTTTGGCCTTTTACGTCTAATTTGGCTATATATATGGACTTGTAACACTTTTTCCAATATTATATATGCATGCTTTATTAATGGTAATAACACGTTTTTGATACATTAACATGAAGCTCATAGAACTCGCCATTACAAGAGACTTATATTAAACGAGGAAGCAATGAATGCATGATTGTAACTTTCATGATACCGGAGGGACGAATCATGATTTTATCCACAAACATATATCACTGATCACAAGCTTTTATTTTGAAAATAATATTAAACATACATACACACATTTTATAGTATATATACTACTTTCATATATCACACATATTATCAAGGCTCCTTATTTATTGCATCATAGACTAAAACATGCATGCTTCATAGCAGACATATTTATATGTATGCACATAGCTAGGATGGACATCAGAATCTTAAAGAGTACTATATCTATTCCTCGTTCAGGAGATGTTCATCGATCTCTTTGGAGACATGGACACAAAATTCAAGGAAGGTCTCAGGGTGAGCCACTTTGTCGTCAATTTTCTCATACTCGACATGCCAGTGCACCACACTACCACGTCCACCTTGCTTAGGGGTCACTTGGATAGTGATCACAAAGCTCTTATACTCCTTTAATAAATCTCCATCTATCACCCTAAAAGTGATCAGGTTTTTCTCCGGCTCCACTGCCTCGATCCTCTCTTTCGCCACTTTTGCCTCCCCATCTGCATAAAATATAGTATAAATATATATATATATATATATATATATATATATATATATGTCTGGTATGACTGAAATCTATGTAAAACAAATATGAATATAGCATTGACTTGCCATGAACATAATTCCAGAAGACAATAGAGCCGACTTTGCCCCAGTCGCCTTCGTGCAGCTCACAACGCTGAATTTTGCCTGGAGATGCTTTGGAGACATGGTGTGGTCTCCCGGCAAACATGTGATGGAACTGCCCAGCCGAAGCTCTGATGTCAACATCTATCTCAAGCTTCCCAACCAAACTAGACGCTTCTGTCTTCACTGGATTCATAGCAGCCCCGACCATTTTAGTAGCCATTTTTTCCTCTCTCGTTTATTTGTTTATCTTGAAAATTTAAAGGATTTTGAGAGATGATGAGTCCCGTTTGAGTTCTTTAAGTTTGACCTCTTTATGTAGAGGAGTGAGGGCGTAACGGTTGAAGAAGAAAACAAATATTTATTTATTGCTATTTTGTCTCACCTACTGAATTTTTGTAAAGGATAAGACTGAATTAGGTTTTGTTCATATAAATTAAATGATCTAGAGATCACTCAAATTTGTTACTGCAGCCTTGGCATATATATGTATTTCCGCTAAAAAATCCATAAATAAGTATTTTCAAAGAGAGAACATGTCGTTCGTTAAAGAAGGCACGTAAGTTCTTATGCAAATAAAACAAAATTCAGTGACTATGTTATTGGATAATGAATATATAGTTTCTTTATTCAATGCGTTATTTGCATCTAAAGTCATAAACTGGAAACAGTAAAAATTGCACGTGGTATGGGTGGAGAGAGATCACTGCTGTATTCACAAAAATTTGGTTCATTCTCTCATTCGGCAGATCAATATATTGATAAGCAACATACGGATCGACGATCTATTTCCTTAAGTATTGCATCGTACCAGAAACACCAATAACTATAAACCTCCTCGTATATCTACCTGAATAGTATGTTCTATTGTTAAAATTTTCCGAATTAAAAATTTATTGCTAAAATTCCCCAAAATCATAGTTTCTCCATGGATTTGGATTTATACGGTTAACTGTTTGCTTCACCGGCTAACAAAAACACTAAACCAGATTAAACCTAATATAAACCAAAAAGAAAGAATCGAATCGCCTCGCACTCTTTTTATAGATGTGGTTCTCTGGAACAGTTAATACTCCTTGACCATCGTTCAATAAAAAAAAAAAAAATTCATGATATGAAGCCTATTTATGCTCTAGTTTGGATGTAACTTATTCCAACTGGTTTGCTTAGATTAATGAGCTTGTTACTCTATTGTGGTTCGTTACCACCTTTTGTAATGTATTTATTAGCTTATAAACTGGGCCTTTTTGAAAAGAAAAAAACTATGAAAAATATTATCCAAACGTTCATATGACATATCACATGCATATATATATTTTTGAAAAACATTATACGAAAACAAACAAAACACATACAGATACATAAATACATTTAGACCATCACATACGTCGAACACAGAGATCATTTATTTATTGCAGTTTCAAAGAGAGAAATTAAACTGTGCATGCTTCAAGTTCAATCCCACGATACATGTACGAACAGGACTATAGTCACACCAGGAGTATTCTCTCCTCTATTCTTCGGACAAGAGATGTTCGTCGATCTCTTTGGAGACTTCAACACAGAACTGGAGGAGAGTTTCGGGATGAGCAACCTCCTCGCTTATTTTCTCGAACTCAAGGTGCCAGTGCACAATACTCCCTGGCCCTCCCTGCTTCGGGGTCACTTGGATCGTAAGCAAGAAGCTTTTGTACTCTTTCATCAAATCACCTTCTATAACCCTGAACGTGATCAGATTTTTCTCCGGCTCCACCGCCTCGATTCTCTCTTTCGCCACCTTGGCCTCCCCATCTACACCGATTATTTAATATAAATTATTTAGAAGGACGACTTTGAGTATATTATTTGAATGTTAGTACAACACAACTTATTATAAGCACATAGCTACACTAAAATTTGTTGTAATAACTCCATATTTTGTTGCAAATTTGAAAATGCAACATAATTATGAGAAACATTTTCTATTGTGGTTATATGAACGTTGCAAATTGGTATTTGTTGCACATATATTGCAAAATTTGCAATAAATAGACTCATTGCTATGTTATCGTATTAATGCAACATTATTTTTGTAGTAAATTTGTCGTATAATTGTAATGTATGTTTGCAACTTCCATTTGTTACAAATTATTGCCACATAAAAAATATAGCAAATATTATAACAAATTTGCAACGAAGTAATATATTGCTATATCTGTTGTATTAATGCAACAATATTTATGCAGCAAATTAGTGGTATAATCACGACGGTCTAATGTAATTATATATTGTCGTAAATAAATGCTACGTAAAATATAAATAAAAAATATTGTAAATTTGTAGTAATTTTATTTTTAAATATACGCTCGTCGCATATATTTTTTGACGATGCTCACAACTAAAAATGTTGCAAAAATATTGCCACTGCAATTTTTTTTTTGTTGCATTATTACAATGATACATAGTCATAAATGTTTGCAACATTAATATGAATCACAATATTTTTCTATATTTTTGTTGGGCACATGATTTGTTAAATTATAAAGCACATGATTTGTTAAATTATAATTTTTTATTTAAAACTTTCTTTTATTAAATGTATATTATGATCGGAAAAAACAATGAAAGAAATAAAGAATTTTATTAAATAATAAAATATTAAAATAATTCAAAATGCAAAAATTAAAAATAATAGAACAAACTTGCTGTTTCCCCTAGGTATTAAAAATAATAGAACAAACTGGCTGTTTCCCCTAGGTATTAACCCCTGAACTTTGTATTGATCATCAAGGATCCAATATGGCTGTTGACCCCTTTCTTTAACTCGGCTAATCATATCAATTAGCTTAGTTGCAGCACATTTGTGAAACATTGTAAGCACCTCATGTTCAATGATGGGATTCCAATTGAATTTTCTCTGAAAAAAATATAAAAATATATATTATATGAAAGTAGAGTTTTATAACGATTTCTAGAAAGGAAAATTAAAAAAAATTAAAAAAATTACCCTAAATGTGTTAAACCATCGCTCCTTAACAGCTATTGGTATTGTTGAGTAGTTTCGATATGGACCAGGAAAATCAGATCAAATTATTTTTCTTATCACGCTTAAACCTACAAATGAAACAAAATTAGTTACAGAAATGATAGTAACCAAAAAAATTCAAAGAAATTGTTATTTTTTCTTACCACAAGGCTCCATTCACTCTGGATGGATTAAGAACACCTAAAACAAGAGCACCTCCTTGAACTTGAGCTTCATTTTCCATAGGATTCATCTAAATATATATTAGAAATAATAAATTAATTAATACTAAAAGAAAACTTACACTTGCAGAACAAAAATACAAAGTTAAACAAACCAAAAGCTAATTACGTAAAAACAAAACATAGAACTATCACTGAAATAAAAAAAAAAAATCGTGGGGGAAAATAAAAACATAATCAAACTAGTTTCTTCCACACATGCAACAAAACATCTATCAATGGAGAATATAATAGTTAATCAGATATTATACTACTTCACACAAAAGCTAATAATAGATCAATGGAGAAGTGTGTTTACTTTGGAGAAGAAACAATGATTGCTAATGTGTTGTGTTTTGGTAAACTACGTCGTTAATTTTATATAAGCAGAGAATAAAATAAAATCTTTGATACTGAATAATACTGGATTTATCCAAATCTTTCAAGTATTATTGAAAATATAAGAGGTGACAAGCGGGAAGAGGCTGAAAATACTTGTTTCATTGAACGTAAAATATGGGAGTTAGGTAATCATCCAGATTTTTTAGATGTGTTGAAAAATGAAAAAAAATGGAAGCGGCAAACGGTGGCGGGGAACAATGGAGGACAAATATTACTATGATATGGAGATCCTTGTTTTGATATTTCCCTAGATTTTAGTATTCTATCAAAACATACTACTCTATAAAATACTCCAACGATTTCTTTGGTTTTTTCTCATCTATTTTTCTAAATCAAAATGAAGCAAGAAGAAAACATGAAGAACACATTAAAAAATAAAGAAGAAGGTGAATACTCAAGGGATGTTTACATGATAAAATCATATGTTGCCCACAAGTTGGATTTAAACAAATCACATGATGAACAAGATGAAGAAGAGTTTGATATCAACAAGGAAATTGGGAGAGCTTTGGTATTGGATATGTTGATGATTTATTTACCCATGATCTCAAAATAAAGAAAAGATAATAGTTGTACGTACCTCCACTACATCTTTAATAGAGTTTGATAAGAAAAACTTATCTTTGTGAAAATATGAGAGAAGGAAGCCACGTTCCTAGTCCTATACTTAACAGATAATGATCAAACTCTTTTGTTATATCTGTTTTAATATATTGTTATTTACTTAGATAATGATGATCATGCTTAAAGCCACATATATATATATATATATATATAAATATCCTTGAAGTCTCCATTCGGATTACAAGCTTAAGTTACCATAAATTTATATTATAAATGAGTAAGTAATATACAAATTATATATAATCCAACTCAATCAAAAAACATATATCAGACGTTAATAAATTTACAAAATATTATAGATTTCAACTAGTAATTAAATTAAAAATATAATATATATTAAGGTAAATTTATTTTAAAAAAAAATATGTTGCAAAAAGGTATAAATTGTTGTAAATACAGTAACAAATGTGTCACATATTTTACCACATATTTTTACTCAAATTTTCTTGCAAAATAGCAACAACTCATAACCGTTGAATATTTCTTGCAAAATTTGCAAGATATTTTTGTATGTCGTAATAATGTTACTAATTTGTAACGAAAAAATGCAATGGACAATTTTGTCACTAAGTTGCAATAAATTTGTAATAAAATTGTTACGTGCATTCATCATTACAAAAATGTAGCAAAAAAATGTTACAAAATCTTAACGAATTCGATCATTGCAAAAATATCGTGGCAATAGCACTATTTTCTTGTAGCGATATCATAAAGCTAAGCATATATTATATAGTGGGCATATATAAAAGAAAATATTAAGGGATAGATTCCTCTAAACGCTTTTTTTTTCCGGGTATTATGTAATATAGGTTGCACTTGACTTGTCTATGAAGATTAGTTTTTTTNTTTTTTTTTTTTTTCCGTTTTAAATCCCAGAGGTATTAAAATAGAAAGGAAGTGATAACAGTTTAGCGAGAGTCTAATAAGACAACCCAATTGGTTCCACTTTAGAATCCACTGATATAAAAGTGTGTATAAGGTTAACTTGCCATGTACGTAGTTCCAGTAGACAATAGAGCCGACTTTTCCCCAGTCACCTTCATGCAGATCACAGCCTTGAATGTTGCCTGGAGATGCTTTGGAGACATGGTGTGGTCTTCCTGCGAACATGTGATGGAACTGTCCAGCCGAAGCTTTGATCTCCACTTTTGTCTCAAGCGTCCCAACCAAACTAGAAGCTTCGGGTTTAGTCACCTCAGCCATTCTTTACCTTCGATCGATCTGCTTATCTTTTGGGGGAAAAAAGAGTTTTGAGAGAGGAGTGAGTCGTCTATTGAGTTCCTCAGCCTCTATTTGTAGTGGAATGGTAGAGAAACTGATGAAGAAATGGAGAATTTTATTCATTAGAATAATTTCTTGATTACTTGTGTTTCATGTGATCCCGATCCCATCATTATGAGTCAGCGGTATAATTGTTTGAATTGTTCATAAAATTATCAACTCATCAATCATACCTTTCACACGCTGCTTTCGGTTTCGCAGTTGCTGCTAAGTCTCTGCTAATATATTATATGTTTTGTTATTTACAGCAGGTAGTTGCTGACGACGTTATATTCTTAAACATTAATGATTAACGTTACCATTTCATTTTTCAACGTTAAATGCAATTTTATGAAACGATTGGAACAAAAAAGACAAAAAAATAAAGACATTAGAATGTATCTGACATATACAGAATGCATTTATTATTTATATTTTTTTATTATTATTAAAATTTTTAATCGTCGTTTTTAGCATCTATTATATTACTTAACTGATATTTGAATTACAAAAGTCTGTATGTAGAAACTCTGTGATTAAGCTTGGAACATAAAAGTGAAATATGAATTAGAATTGTTGTGTGGCATTGGGAGCTTCAGCAAGCTTATCTGTAGGTTTGTTTTGTTGTCTTCCTATCCAGCGGAACTGCTCTTCATCCAATTATACTCCCCAATATTTAAGACTTCTCCTGTGATGACTTTTGTGTAACTCTTGACAGTCACCCTCAAAAATTATTCTTCGATATCTTTGCTCCAACTATGTTGCATTGCTTGAATTAGTCTTTGATATTCACTTTCAAGAGCAGTTTGTACTCTAAATCATTGGCTTGGTTGGCGCCCATGTAAAAAACCTTTGTCATCTCTGTCTAACTAACCTGCTTGATGTTCTATATCTCCATTGATAAATGAAGCATCATAATTACACCCGATCCAATTCGCTTCCGGTCTTGTCCATTTCTCAGCTTGCAAAATTTTAATCATTATATTTCATCTAATGCCCTTAAAAAATATATATATATTGACACAAAATATTAAATAAACATGCGATTTTATCTAAATATATATATTATAAATAAATAATGAATAAACAAACAAATAAAATCTAATTTTATAATTATTTTAAGTAAGTTAAGAACTTTATAATTATTTAGCCATTTTTATTTTTACCTTCTTTTACATAATTACAATATATTATTATTTTTTTTTTTTTAAATTTAGTCTTCATCCTACTTTGATTTTTGTTTTTTCTTCCAGAGTCTACTTTGATTATTATATGTTACAATATAATAATCACATTATTGGGTTGGTACGATGATATTAATAGTCTTCTATCCGCATTATTAAGTTGACAAAATCTTTAGTTGATCCATTATTTTGTAATGACTTTGATTCCTTACATCTTTCTTTATTTCTCCATTATATCTCCATTTATACCATGTGATACAGAAGGGTTCTTCGATAAATTAAGGCAGAAAGACAAAAATTAATACCCTTTTTAGAAAGAAAAAAAAAAGATAAGGATTATTATGCAATTATATATCATATCAGATGCTTCACAGTTTTATAATACAGTTCTGAAATCAATGGCAAAAGTGAATGAATGGCTAGCTAAGTACATCGTTACTCCCGGAGAGGCTATCTACGCACGGTTCATCATTGATACAACATCCACGTTGGACATCAGCGGACAATTCGTGTGTAACGTAAAATGTAATTTTAATGCAGGTTTTAATCAACAATTATTACAAGTTAGAGGTGTTTGGATAATGAGAAACCATGAGGATGCTGCTCAAGTTTGGGGATCTTTACAGTTATATGGCGTTTTTTCTCTTTTGATAGCGGAAATTAAAGCATTTTTAGCCGCCATACAACAAATTTGGGTACATGGGATATACCTTAATAATTTTTGAAGGTGATTGCGAAGTGCTAATCAAAATTATTAATTGAGAGTATAAAAGGAGTGAGATAGAGAATTTGGTGCATGACATCCATTTTTTCTCAAGTTCGTTTCATTATGTAAATCGTTCTTGTAACTATGTTGCGGATTATCTCGCCAAAGATAATCTCATATTTAGAAATTTTTACATAAACTCTGTAAATTCACCGTCAAGGCTCTCACAATTTTTATGTCAAGGTTCTCACAACTTTTGTGTATTGATCTTTGCAATTAATAAAATATTTGTTTTGAAAAAAAAAAAACAAATAATACACTTTTTTTGTACACCATAATACACTTTTATTTTCTTCAAATAATACACCTGTTATACACATATTTAGAGTAGATCGCTTTCATTACATGACTGATACATATATGTAGCACAGCTCATTATTTATTGCATACAAACACACACCGAAGTATACTATATCTTACCCAAACTCGGTCACGGCTCATGGTTTACTGCAGTTTTACGTACAGGCTAGCTTTAAACAGACATGCTTAAGACGTACACACTTACAAAGCCACACAAAAGGAGCAATCCCCATTATTCGGTCGAGAGATATTCATCGATCCCTTTGGACATATCGACACAGAATTGGAGAAGAGTCTCAGGGTGAGCAACCTCCTCGCTAATTTTCTCATACTCAAGGTGCCAGTGTACTATACTTCCAGGCCCTCCATGTTTAGGAGTCCCCTGGATGGTTATCACAAAGCTTTTGTACTCTTTCATCAGATCACCTTCTAAGACCCTGAACGTGATAAGGTTCTTCTCCGGCTCCAACGCCTCGATCCTCTCCTTCGCCACCTTTGCAACCCCATCTACATCAATTTGTTAACACTTTATTTATATTGGGTTGAATTTTGAGTTTGATAATCAAAACAAATATCAGTTATAAACATATTATGTGTATGCAAATAATGATATTACAGTCATGGATCTATATCAAGTGATGATAGTGGTTTAGTGACTGTCCAAGATCAACTAGCTAGATATGTTGAAATTTTTACGCTACATAATTAATTAGAAGGATGCATACCTCGTGTATGTTAGTCTTAATTAATTCCGATTTAAAAAATGTGTATAAAGTTGACTTACCATGAACGTAGTTCCAGATGACGACAGTGCCAACTTTGCCCCATTCGCCTTCATGCAGTTCACAGTTTTGAATGTGCCCCGGAGATGCTGTGGAGACATGGTGTGGTTTGTCGGCGAACATGTGATGGAACTTTCCAGCCGAAGCTTTGATCTCCACGTCTGTCTCAAGCTTCCCCACCAAACTAGAAACCTCGGTTTTCGTCACGGCAGCCATTCTTTGTACCTTCGATTTGCTTATCTTGATATCTGGGAATAGGTTTTGAGAGAGGAGTGAGTTCTTTAGCATCTATTTGTAGATGAATGATTTGAGAAACTGTTGAAGAAAGTTAAAAGTTTAATTTATTCATTAAACTATTCTATGATTATTACATTTCTTGTCGGTCACGAGTCCATTAGTATGACTCAGCTATAAGATTACATTTGCATTTTTTTTTTCTTTTCTTTTTGAAACAATTACTTGCGTTGTTCATGAAACGATCTATTCATACATGAATCACGACGCTACTTTCGGTTAGTTGTTAATGTATATTTTAAACATTTGTGTCAGAATTTCATCACTAAATCTGACTTTTACGAAACGATTAGAAAGAAAATGACACTAATGAATTTGTAGTGGTCCATGCTAAATTAAAAAAAAAAAAAACACTACGTTCAATCCTACTTGTTCCGGCTTTTCAGTAATCAGTATAAGTGTATAACCAAACCGAGAGTTTTACACATATATTTTTCTACTACGTACGAACTCGATATTATTTAAAACTAAATAATTGAGAAAACCTACAGCAGGTGAATACAATCATATGTAGTGAAAATTAAAAATTATACATACTTTATAAATTTTATAAATATCTTAAAAATTTATACATACTTTACAAATATTTAAGGCGAGTCTCCGAGTATTAGCTATATCATTCATAAGTACTTTATAAACCCTCTAAACCATTTCAAGTTTAACAAGGGAGATCTTTGAAAATAGACAATTGAATGGAGTCTACAAATTTTGGAATATATATGAGTTAATCTATTTATAACATATATATAGATATATAAAGTATATATAAAGATAAATATATTTAAAACGAATATTTAAAATTTAATCACTATTTTCATCTAAGTTCCGTAAAAAAGCAGAAATATTGTTTGACACAAAATCTTATTATATAAACATGCGATATATGAATGTACTATAACTAAATAATGAATAAGTAAACATATAAAAACCTAATCTATCAATTTTATAATCATATTGTAAAGCTAGTCTTCTACTTTGATTTTTTTTCCCAGAGTCTACTTTGATTAGTACATATATTAATTATCGCATTATTGGGTTGGTACGATATGATGATATTAATAATTCTAACTCCTAATATACAATTTTTTTATCCGCATTATTTATTGGACAAAATATTTATTTATCCGCATTATTTATTTGACAAAATATTTAGTTGATTAATGACTTTGATTCCTAAGACCAACTCCACTCAAGAACTTGGATCAAGATTCTCTTAATTAAACTAATCCTATTATCAATATTAAATTAATCAAGAGAATCCATTAACAACTTAAACTAAGAGGGGGTATTGAACTTGGTATTTTAGAAGATTTTAGAGTATTTTTAAAATCACTTGTTATTCAATTGATGATTTTTAAAAATCTTTTAAAATCCTATGTTATTCAACTTAGATTTATGTAAAATCATTTAAAATAATTTACAATCCTTTGTTATTCAATCAATGATTTATAAAACTTACTTAAAATCTACTGTTATTCAAAATATCACAACTTTTTAAAAAACTACTACTTTGAATGATTTTAGGAGATTTTGATTTGTTTTTTAGTTAAAAATACTCTCCCTCAAAATCATACCTTTTGAGGTAGAATTTTACAGGATTTCATAAAAAGAAAAAACCAAATCAAAATTGAAGTCTCACTTCATCACATCTTCTAGCTCTTCGCAGAGTCATATATGCGTATTTGCTCAGTTGACTAGTTAAACACATAAACGTTTTGCTCAGTTTGTTTATAAGCATATTTGCTCATGCCTAAAATGTTTAAGCGTATTTAGCGTGGGTTTAATATTAAGTGTTCATGTCTAACTAACAAAGTAACAAGAGCATAGTAAAGTTCATATAAACAAAAGTGCAGGTGAAGAACAGAACAAGAGACTCGACAAATGAGCAACTCGGGTGGGAATGTCGTGTTGTCAAAAATCTTCTTTCGTATTTCTTCAGCGTGAGTCTTCGAGAGCATTTGGTTCATACCGTTTGTAATGTTAACGAACTCAGGGTCACCAAGATCCATACGAGCTGCAAACATATGTTTCATTGCATCCGTAACTCGGACTTTACAACTTCTTAGATCATCCATCGTTATGATCCCTCCAGCCTTTTTCACATCGTTAACAAGCTTCTCACCTACTGTCCCGTTATAGAACGCTCCCGGTCCTTGCTCCGAAATAGTCTCAAGACTCCGAGCTAGTTCCGGGTTATAGCAAGTCTCACCAAGTTTCAAAACCTGTCCGTTACGTGAGAAGACACTCCGCAAACCCGGATCTTTAAGTATCTTGGAAGCGTGGCTTGCTATAGCCCGTCCGAGATATGGATGCACCACGAAACCGCCTCAGGCCAACTCAATCGCCGGCTCGAAAAGCGGTTTCCACGGGAGACGGCCGTACCGTTTCCAAGCCTCGTAAAGTCCAGCTATCTCTCCTGGAACTCCCATCGACAAAGCGCCAACGGATTTAGCACTCACATCATTCTTATACATATCCTGAATCAATTCACAAGCTACACACATTATCTACTAATAAAACTAAATCAAGAAAGATATGTGAAATGTTTTAACCTTAGAAGCAGCTAAAGGAGCAGTTTCTCTCATATCAAAAGCCTTAGCTTTGGAATCTTCCTGCGAGCTAACGATCAAGAACGCTCCACCACCAATACCACTAGACATTGGATTAATAACACCCACACATAAAGTCGTAGCCACGGCTGCATCAACCGCGTGGCCACCTCTTTCTAAGAACAGAGGCACCAATCTCAGAGCACCGACCATCGTCAGCCGCCACAATGCCATTCTCCGATTCAACCACGTCACTACGGTTCCATGACTAACACTATGGTCACACGACATTCACAACACAACACAGTTCGTTTTTTTCTTCAGAGGATACAGAACACTCAGTATCGCAAAAATGTGGTGATCGCGTTTCAAAAGAATTAAAGAATGAATTATCACATCTTTTCTTGGGTCACAAGAGAATTTCCTTTAGGATTAAGAGGACTAGCATGATGAAGCAGAGGATGACAAGAACAGACGCACACATCACCATACCTCCTTGTCTCTGTGTACGTTCCGCCTGCGGAGATTCACAAGTGATTACGCTAAAACATTTAGGCATGAGCAAATACGCTTATATATGACTCTGCATTCAATCAATTTCTTCAGACTTACCACATCCCTTGTTCTCATTCTTTTTTGCTTATTCTAATAACTGAAAGAAAAAAAAAATCTGTAGTGATGGATTTAACATTAAACCAAAAAAAAAATTCTGTTGTGATGGGTTATGGGATGTGGTAATTCTGAAGAAAGCTCTGAAGCTTGTAAACAATTTTTTTTGAATCATCAATACATTTGTTAGTAGTATGTCTTAGAACCTGGATCTAATGTAGTGTCTATGTATAAAATAAATGGAACAGATGAAAGAGAAAGAGGGACAGAGAATGTTGCAGAGAAGATAGCAAACGGTCTGTTGAATGAAGCTAGAGCAATGCGTACAAAGGACAACACCTCCATCATTTACTTATGTTTCGATACTTCCACCTTGGTTTTTCTCTAACATTTGCTTCTTAGGCTCTTATAGACTCATTCTTCCAATAGACAAGGTAAGCGATGAATTCGCTGATTGAACGATGATCAGTCTCATGAAAAATTGATGAGAAGTCGAGAGCATCTATCATCGTCATCTGAGTTCTAAAGGCTTCTTTTTTTTTTTGTTATAAAGTATCTAAAATCTCCCAAAATCTGAAAAGAGAATCTATCCAAATCACAAAGAATTTTAAAAAAATATATAAAAACTCTAACAAATAACCAAAAATCTTCTAAAATCTCAATAGAATCTTGCAAAATCCTAAAATATTAAAATCCCACCAAATCCCTTAAAATACAAGTTCAATACCCCCTCTAAATTACTCCTCCACTAAAGAACCTCTATGATGGTTACTTAAGTAATAAAATAATGTTTATTAAACCATTTTTTATTAATTAGCACATTATAATAAATTATGAATCTCTATGATGGTTTTTTTTTTTTTTTTTTTTTTTTTTTTTTTTTAAATAAAAAATATCGAGTATTTTATTTAAAAAAGGCGATGGCAAAATTAGGTTTTTGAATGATCTTTTTGATCTGGTTTTGGGTTCGTGTGGTCCTTTGGATTTCGGATTCGGGTGATCTTTCTTGCTTTCTTGGGCATGCAAAGATACGAATCCATGGTTTTAGCAGAGATGTTTTAATCTCGATTCGGATTTATGGTATCAAGATGGTGTTCTGGTTCTTTTGGAATGTGTGGATTCGGGATCGAAGATTCCGATTGGCTTTAAGGGGGTTAGTGACTGAGATTGTCCAAATCTCTCACTCAACGCGATTTGTCGGATCTGTCAAATCTTCCAGCGACGGCAATGGCGGAGGCTTAATTTGGGTCAGATTTGCGATCTCCTCTGGTACCAACTTGCGGGTTGATTTGCAATGGATTATATCAAGGCTGACTCCGGATATGGGGTTGATACTAGCGTATCACGAATCTATCTCCTGGCATTTATGTTCCAGTTTGGAGGATTCTCTAGCTGTCTACCTTTGGCACGTTAAGGAATACAGACAAGATTGTTTCAGATCAAAGATTGATACGCACTGGAGCATATCAAGGCTTCCATCACTATTGTTATCTGGTCTACTATTGTTGTTGGTTGCTTTGTCTATCGTAGCGGATCACAAGTTTTTTATTTGCCTTTTATGGATCGTGACTCAAAGAAAGATACGCTTGGTGATCTTTGAAACACAATGGTCCTTGATTTGGTGTTCGATTTGGTGTTTGATTTTTGGTTTTAAAGATGGGGATTTCTTCGGTCTGCTTTCTGTCATGGATTTAGTTTCCTATAGTGCAAAGATCAGGTTTATGCGGAGATTGAGCAGCTGATTCTGTCTTCAATGTTCGATCTTTTTGGTGTCTTTGGTCGGTTCTCTTCTCAGTATATAAAGGAGTGGAGAATTCATGAGTTGAATCACAATTCATCTTTCTCTATTTCCTCACTTTTTCTGCGGTTTTTCTACTTTGGTTTTTCTTCTGTTGGAGAGGGTGGGCGATGATGTCACAAGTAGGCCTAATGGGGAAGGGTTTGGCGGGTTCAACAGAAGTTGAGGTCAAGCCAAGGCGCAGAATCAAGATATCATATTTTGATAATTCTGCGTTAATTGCTGGTTATTCCAAAATGGTGGTGGGGAGGTGTTTTAATCCAAAGATGCAAGACATGAAGTCTCTGTTGGTTGTGTTGCCACGCATATGGCAGGTGGAGGGGAGAGTTGCTGGTGCGGATCTTGGATCAGGCAAATTTCAGTTTGATTTCGATGAGGAGGCAGATATTATTGACGTTTTGTCTAAGGAGCCTTATCACTTTGATTCTTGGATGGTGTCTTTGGTGAGGTGGACACCAGTGGTAGATCCCAATTATCCATCATCTCTGAAATTTTGGGTCAGGGTTGCAGATGTTCCAATTCAGTTTTGGGCTGAACCTACCTTCAGGGACATCGGGTCGGACTTGGGAGTGGTCGAGGCTGTTGATGCTGACAGAGGGAGGGTGCAAGTGACGGTAGATGGGCTCAAGCCTCTCTGTTTTGAGATGGATATAGAGTTCTTTAATGGGAAAGTTACAGTGGTGAAACTGTTTTATGAGAGGTTGCACGGTTGGTGTAAAAAGTGTAATAGTCTGTGCCATGCGGAGGATGTTTGTCCTCTGATGAAGGGGAAGGGTGTCTCTCGCAGCTCTCTCCCGGAGGAGCGGCTGGAACCGGATCAGTATTTGAGTTACAAGGGGGCGGTCCTGGCTGATGCGAGAAGGGGTTCTTCTTCTGGTAATCACTCTAGGAGCCATCATCATGGGGCTCAGTATGGGGGTTCCAAGTCCAGGACGGATCCTCCCTCAGGGTCTTCGACACACAGGAAGGGTTTGTCCAAGGGTTCTGCTGGTTCGCAGGAGTATAAAGGAAGGCAAGGTCTTTCTCGGGGACAGTCTAGCAGGCAGTTTGTCCCGGTCATGCCACCGGTTCTGGAGGAGGTAGGGGAGGCAGAGGTGAGTCTCTCACAGAAGAAATCAGCTAAGAAGTCTTTATTTCAGGATACTCCAGTTGAGGATGGGGCTCTGAGTGGTACTGGTATGGAGGAGGGTCTCTGCGAAGAAGGTCAGATTGTTGATGCTCCAATTGGGGTGGGGGGGATTGATATGGTCACGGTTGGTGGTAATGCAGTACAGGATGAGACTGTTGGAGTGCAGGAGGAGGGTATTTTGTCTGGTGGTTCTAATGTAGTTATGGGGGAGGAGGTTTTCTCGGGTGCCCCTGCTGCCGAGGCTCTCTCGCAAAAGGTCGTGGGTGAGGCTATCTCGTTTGTGCAGGGTTCTTCTGCTGAAAGTTTGGGGCTGCATATTTCTGCTGATTCTGTTTCGGAACCCATGGTGGTGGAAGAGACGGTGGGGGAGTTTTTTGATGTGGAGGATGATGATTTGTTGGCTGAAGAGGGGGAGGATAAGGAGCGTTTGGACTCGGATGGTGCAGGTGATGGGGTGGTTGGACAGTTTAGTAGTGATTCTCAGGTTGCACAAGATGATAAAGGGAAAAAGGGGAAAGGGCATTTGGTTCTTCGGGGGGTCAGCACGAAAAAGCGGAATGCTGCTCTCCTTTTGTCTCCACGACGCCGTCCTCCTCCAGCTGGTTCAAATCTTGGGGACAATGGTCATTCTCTTAAGGCTCAGGAAGGGGCTAAGGGAGGTCAAGGTGGGTCCAAACCACCAAAACCGATGGTTTTTAAATGAATATCTTGAGTTGGAACTGTCAAGGTCTCGGGAACAAGGCCACTATCGGTAATCTCCGGGACTTATGGAATAAGCATAGGCCGGACTTTTTATTTCTTATGGAAACTAAGCAATGTTTTTCTTTTTTGGAACAATTTGTAGGCCATTTTGGCTATAAAAATTTAAAAACTGTGGAACCAATTGGTTGTAGTGCAGGGTTGGCCCTCTTTTATAATAAAGAAGTTTTTGATGTGTCAATTTTATATGAGTCCAACCGTTTAATTGATGTCGAGGCTGTCTACAAAGGTCGTGTTATTCATTTAACTTTTATTTATGGGGATCCCGTTCCGAAGAATAGGGATCACGTTTGGGAAAGATTATTGAGGATTAGTTCGGCTCGGTCGACTCCTTGGTTTATTGTAGGAGATCTTAACGAGTTAACAGGAAATCATGAGAAGAGAGGGGGGAAGCTTCGTCATGCTTCTTCCTTTCTCTCCTTTAATGGGATGATTCGGGATTGTGGTTTTTTGGAATTTCCATATCTTGGAGATTGTTTATCTTGGAAGGATTGGCGTGATAAAAAACCAATTCGTTGTAGGTTGGATAGGGCTCTGGGTAACGAAGACTGGCACGATCTTTTTCCGGACACGGTTAGGGAGTATTTACCAAGGATCGCCTCGGATCACGCACCGTTAATAGTGAGTATAGGTGCCAAGCGACCGCGAGGGAGACAAACTTTTATGTTTGATCGTCGTTGGGCCGGTAAGGCGGGTCTGATGGAGACTATTTCACAGGGTTGGAATGGGGGACAAGATGCAGGTCCGACAACTTTTGTGGACAAGATTGTCAATTGCCGACGAGCTATTTCTCATTGGCGTAAAACGCAAGTTCCATTTGGCCGGGATACTATTGAGGAGCTTAAGCGCCAGTTAGCGGTGGCTCAAGCGGATGATGCGGTTTCTTCGGAGGTCATTACTGATTTAACCACACGTCTGCGTGATGCCTATAATGATGAGGAAATTTATTGGTATCAGAAAAGTCGTAACCGATGGATGCGGGTGGGAGATAAAAACACAAAGTATTTTCAAGCTCAAACAAAGCAGAGACGGGCTTGGAACCGAATCACTGGCCTTTTTGATAAAAATAATGTTTGGTCAACAGAGGATGACGATATTTGCAAGGTGGCGGTATCGTACTTTGAGGATTTGTTTACTTCTATTAATCCGTCTAATTTTGAGGAGGCTCTCTGGGAGGTGCAGATGGTAATTACGGATGAGGTAAATGAGCGTTTAATGGCACCGGCAACGGAGGCGGAGGTTCGTAAAGCTTTATTTCTGATGTCCCCGGATAAGGCCCCTGGGCCGGATGGGATGACTGCTTTGTTTTACCAGAAGGCATGGAGGGTGGTTAAAGAGGATCTGGTGGCTATGGTAAACCGTTTCTTTGTAGAGGGGGTTTTTGATAAAAGTTTGAATAGGATGCATATCTGTTTAATTCCTAAGGTGGTCAAGCCAACCAGGATGGCGGAGATGCGGCCTATTAGTCTGTGTAATGTGGGGTATAAGCTTATTTCAAAAATAATTTGTCAACGATTAAAAACAGTTTTACCTGAGCTTATTTCGGAAACGCAATCCGCGTTTGTTCCAGGACGTTTGATTTCGGATAACATCCTGATTGCTCAGGAGATGTTCCATGGTTTGAGGACGAATCCTTCCTGTAAAGGTAAATTTATGGCAATTAAGACAGATATGAGTAAGGCGTATGATCGGGTGGAATGGGGCTTTATTGAGGCTCTGTTACGGAAAATGGGCTTTGGGGAGATATGGGTTTCCGGAATTATGTTTTGTGTAACTTCTGTTGAATACAAGGTCCTTCTTAATGGGCAACCCAATGGTAGGATTGTCCCAGAGCGGGGTTTAAGGCAGGGGGATCCGTTGTCCCCTTATTTGTTTATTTTGTGCACGGAAGTCTTAGTGGCAAATATCCGGAGGGCAGAGCGGGAAAAACTGATTACAGGGATTAAAGTTGCAAATAAGTGCCCCCCAATTACGCATCTGTTATTTGCGGATGACAGTCTATTCTTTTGCAAGGTAGATAGGGATCAATGTGGGGTAATTTTGGATATCTTAAAGCAATATGAGGCAGTCTCGGGCCAGCAAATTAATTTTGCTAAATCTTCAATCCAATGTGGTCATAAGGTGGGTGACGCTGTAAGGACGGAGATGCAGGAGGTTTTGGGGATTACGAATTTGGGTGGTATGGGATCATATCTAGGGTTACCGGAGAGTCTGGGTGGCTCCAAGACAAAGGTTTTCTCTTTTGTTCGTGATCGTCTTCAGGGTCGTACGACGGGTTGGACGACGAAACTTCTCTCAAAAGGGGGAAAAGAGGTGATGATCAAGTCGGTAGCTACGGCGGTCCCGACCTTTGTAATGTCGTGCTTCCGTTTACCGAAAACAATAACGTCCAAACTCACAAGTGCGGTGGCAAATTTCTGGTGGAGTTCTTCAGGACAATCTGGGGGGATGCATTGGTTAGCTTGGGAAAAGCTCTGTTGTAGTAAGCAATTGGGGGGCTTGGGTTTTAGAAATGTTGACGCTTTTAATTCGGCTTTGTTGGCAAAGCAATTGTGGCGGCTGATTGATGCCCCAGATACTTTGTTTGCTCGGGTTTTCAAAGGCAGGTACTATCGCAATTCCAATCCTTTGGAACCGATACGATCTTATTCTCCTTCTTATGGGTGGAGAAGTATTATTTCCGCTAGATCTTTGGTTAATAAAGGGCTTATTTTACGGGTTGGTTCGGGGGAGTCCATTTCGATTTGGACGGACCCCTGGGTACCGGCTCAATCCCTAAGACCAGCGGCCAGCAAGGGTCCTTTTAAGGATCCTTCTCTTAAAATCTCTCATTTAATTGAGTGTCACACAAATTCTTGGCGTATGGATATACTCAAGGAACATTTTGCCCCGGGAGATGTTGATCTGATAGGGGCCATTCCTTTAGGAAGTACCCGACTACCCGATTCCATGGGTTGGCATTTTACAAAATCTGGTAAGTATACAGTTAAGTCTGGGTATGATACGGAACGGTCTGCAAGTTCACAGGCTAATACGGTCTCTCGTGTGGGTCCAGAGATTACTCCCCTGTTGGCCGGTGTCTGGGGTGTTCCATGTCCACCGAAAATAAAGCATTTTATGTGGCAGGTTTTGACAGGATGTATTTCGGTTTCAGCTAATCTGCGGCGTCGCGGTATTGCGTGTGATTCTAGGTGTGTCCGATGTGGGGCTGAGGAGGAAACGATTAATCACGCTCTTTTCAGTGCCCACCGGCTAGGCAGGTGTGGGCTTTAGCCCATGTCCCTGTAGGTTCCGTTTCTTTTCCGACGGAGTCTGTATACGCTAATGTGGATCATTTCTTGGGTCATGCTAATCTGGGATCACAGAAAGTCGCTTTTCCGTGGATTATGTGGTATATTTGGAAAGCGCGAAACGCTCGTGTATTTGAGAATGTTGTGGATAATCCCCTGGATGTAGTACGATTGGCGGAGGGCGAGGCATCTGTCTGGTTGCAGGCTCAGGTGGAGGTTGAGGATGGGGACCAACCTCATACTTCACCAGTCCCTAATTCTCGACAGAGGGGGCCCATACGTTCCCTTCCTCCCTCTTTCACAGGTTATCGGTGTTTTGTTGATGGCTCTTGGAAAGAGTCGGATACTTACGCAGGTGCAGGTTGGGTTTGTTCTACCCCCCACTCGGGGTCAGATATGGGAGCTACCAATTTCCGACGCAGTTTATCTCCATTACATGCTGAAGTAGAAGCTTTTATTTGGGCTATGCGGTGCATGATCGGACACGACTACCGGGACGTGGCTTTCTATACGGACTGTTCTGATCTGGTGAAGATGGTGTCTTCTCCTCATGACTGGCCGGCTTTTACAACCTACCTCGAAGATATCAAGATAGACCAAGCGGAGTTCTCCTCCTTCTCTCTATCTTTTGTTCCCGAAGTTTGAACGTCAAAGCGGATTCTCTGGCTCGTCAAGCGAGACTCTCTCCGCAGCATGTTCTTTTTGTGAACTCTTTTCCCCCAAATTGGCTCTTTTGAGCTGATTCTATT
>NC_025693.1:27843869-27846793 GCF_000633955.1 Camelina sativa
CAATATTTTACATAATTCATAAATATAAAACATATTTTACAAAGTCGAGAAATACAAACATAAAATTTCAAATACCTTGGATCTTTCACTAGAGTAAGAAGATTCCTGTTTGCTAAATCAACAACAACAACAAAAGCACTTGTGTCCTCGAGATCATGCAATTCGACCAACACGTTTATAGAACATCAAGAGGGATCTTCTTGTCTTCAGGGAAAGCACCGAGTTCCAAACAGTCTCTGGTTTTCAGCTCGAGATTTTCTAGACTTGATTCGATTTGAGCAAACACTCTACTGTCATGAGTTTCATCAGCAGGTTCACTCTTAGATAGCCTCGTCACTGCACCTTCCCAGTATTTTTCAGATTGGTTTTTCAATGAAGCACCAACTACTTTCAAAGACAAAGGTAGACCTTTACACTCCCCAACAACCTACCAAATAGAGTCAATATGAGTATCCAAAGAAGAAACAATATTACTACTAGGCATGTAGGCAGACCCATTACCTGCTGGACCAAACTTTTGCACTACAAGAAAAATGACTTTTCTTAACGTCTGAATAACGCTACCTAACGTTACCATAGCGTTTTAAGAAACGCTGTATCTGCGCCCGTCATCGTAGGTTAGCTACTTTAGATAGCGTTTTTTGGTCTGCTGTCATATTGTAGTATACAATAGCGTTTATATTTATGCAATTAAATATTATCTCATTTGTATATATAATGCAATTTATTTTTATTTTTTTTGTTACCAATTTTAAATTCTGAAAACCTCAATTTTAATTTACAAGGACAAAAATAATAAATATTATTAATTATAAAAATTTACAAGTACAACAAGTCTTTTTTATAGATGTGGAACTTAACAATCGAGTCTAATGATGTGAACAAAATTAAATGAGAAAAATCATAATCTTTTGTTGCTCATCTTCTTGTTACGTTGTTGAGCATTTAGTTTCTTGAGCTGCTTCCGAAGATTGTTTGAGTTTATGTTGTCATATACTCCTTTCCTTCAACTTAGTTTGCCTTGTCTCTAGCTTGATTCACTTCCTCACGAACCTCCTTACACATCATTCTTAATTCTGAAAGATAAACCTACAAAATAACTCAGATCTGTATATCAGAAATGAAATAAGAAAAAAACTTAACAGATTGATACTCAATAATACTCAAAAATACTAAAACTCTAATCACACTCAAATGAAAACAGAGTCAACCCTTAAATCAGATAAATCTAGAGATTTTACCTTGTGAACAAAAAAACTATCAGTGAGGAATAAAAGCAAACACTTGGTGGGTGCATTTGTTCTTTCTCTTGTTTGGTTATTCTCTTAAACGAGCCCAGCTGAGAAAACCTACTTGCACAGATCTGATAATAAACCTACAAAATCAGCTAACCCAGAAACAAAATTCACATCAACAATTAAAAACCTTGTCAGAAAATCAAACCAATCGAGAGAAAAATTGGAGAAGCAATTCACGAAGAAGAGAGAGAGAGTACTCGTTTAGAGAAGTGACTAGATAAAATTGGTTGATGAATCATGCATTCCGAGGAGGAGATAGATCTAAGAGATGAGGGATGAAGTAGTGCGGATCTAGAACGTATAATCTAGGGTTTTGTTGGATCTCGAGACCATGGAGAGGAGGAAGAACCCGAGACGCGATAATACTGGATTCGGATCTGAAGAATTGGAAACAACAGAGACGGAGGAGATTCAGACGATGCCCAATATGAGATTTGGAGGAGTGTTTGCATAATAACTATGTAACAAAATTCGAAGATCTGAAGCAGGATTGTTGTACCAGGGAAAGAATTAGAGAGAAGATAGAGAGAGCTAGTCACTGGACTTGAGGGTTTATGTTAAGGTGTTTCTCGTAAAAGAAGATATTGTGTGTCAAAGAAAGGAGATGAGATTGTGTAATTGTGTGTGTCGTTTAAGTGTTTAGGTCAATTTTTTTTTTTAACTTAATCATTTTTTTTGGTTGGGGCGGACAACTTGAGTTTAGATACAATTTTCGTTAAAATTTTGGCGGACAATAAAATTTTATTATTCATAGCGTTTATCACTTTAGAAACGCTATAAAAAAAATAGACATAGGTCAACCATAGCATAAACACATAAACCGCTATACTAAAGTGCTATTAATACTCATTTTCCTTGTAGTGTTGCTGAATCCTGGAGGGACTGATTTCTGATTGAAAGCAGATAAACAGAACAGAGACATCGCTTCATCTTTATTTAGTAACTCTACATCATAGGTGGTTCTAGTACCCGCGAGTTTAGACCTTGAGACCACAAGAGTTGAAGTTCCAGGAATATTAAACATCAGCTGGTCCAGAGATTCCCTTGTCCAAACATTTGGATATTGTGATACAATCAGAAACAAAACCCGGTTTCCAAAGCGGCCTGTAAAAGCAGCAAACAAGCACCCTTTTTAGCATCAGAGAAACAGTATCTCTAATTTGAAGAACTCAACAATAGTTCACTTGAGATTACATAATCGAACATACATACATATGAAGGTTGCTTGTTTGGAGACAATTACAACCACTTATTAATAATGAGACAACAACACCAACATACGGTTCATGACACCTTAACAAAACACAACACAAAACCACTTCATTCTAATCAAATTTTAACACTAACAAAGCATACAACAAGTGACTAATTCGGTTTTGTGAGTCTGGTTAAATCCACAGAGAAGGAATCGCATAAGTATACCCAAAGTTAAAGTCAAATCCTACCAAATTTCTGAGATTTAGCCTACCCCGTGAAATCAGTACAATCGGAATTGTAAACCCAAGCACAATATATCAGTAATAATCAGACGAACCTTCTGTGTGTGCGATCCGCCAGCTGCTTGACCTCGCCGTCCCATTAATCCCATCACAGGAACCTTCCGCCATCGTTATCACCGTCGGAGAT
>NC_025693.1:27847156-27856863 GCF_000633955.1 Camelina sativa
TGCTTGTTTGGAGACAATTACAACCACTTACTAATAATGAGACAACAACACCAACATACGGTTCATGACACCTTAACAAAACACAACACAAAACCACTTCATTCTAATCAAATTTTAACACTAACAAAGCATACAACAAGTGACTAATTCGGTTTTGTGAGTCTGGTTAAATCCACAGAGAAGGAATCGCATAAGTATACCCAAAGTTAAAGTCAAATCCTACCAAATTTCTGAGATTTAGCCTACCCCGTGAAATCAGTACAATCGGAATTGTAAACCCAAGCACAATATATCAGTAATAATCAGACGAACCTTCTGTGTGTGCGATCCGCCAGCTGCTTGACCTCGCCGTCCCATTAATCCCATCACAGGAACCTTCCGCCATCGTTATCACCGTCGGAGATAGAAGGCCTTGAGCAACGAATCGTCACATCGAGTGGAATCTCGATTGGAATCCAGAACCTCGACATATCTCTCTCATATATGAAGATCTTTCGTGTTTCAGCCGGAAAATCCAACGATTCAAGGTGAATTGGAGAATTTTCACGGTGAAACAGCGAATCGCCATACATATCGCCGTTTCTCTTAGAGAGAGAGAGATATGTCGCGAAAGAAAGGAAAAAAATAGAGTAAAATTTTTTTATTCCTTATTTATATTTTTCCCTCTGGCCAATCAGAACCGACCACACATCGGTTCTCATAGGATTCTCAAAATCCCTCTCGTGGAACCGATTCTCCTAATTTCTAATTTCTTTTTGGGTTTTCTCTTTATTTTTGGGCCTGAGAATTCCACAGAGAATCTCTAGTGGACTTGCTCTAAGAGCATGTGCAGCGGGGAAATTCTTTTTAAAACTTTTTAATTTATTTTTATTTTTATTTAAAATTTAAACTACAAAGAAAACTGATAACCAAATATGTTAAGACACATGTCAAATGAATTTCTACATAGTTTTCAAAGTCTCTCAAATAAGACACTCACTTTATTTTCTCTCTCAGTTTTTTATTATTTTATAATTTGTTATAATTGAAAGACTCAATGAGAGACAGTTAAGGATTATAAAACCCTTATTTTTTTTAAAGACAAGGATTATGCAATCATATATTATATCATATGCTTCATAGTTTTATTAATAAAAGAAATACATATTTTAGAGTATAGCGATTTCATTACATGTCTTATACATATATGGAGCACAGCTCATTATTTATTGCATAAACATTAAACACACACCGATCGAAATATTTATATATTTTTTTTATAAATATCGAAATATATATCTTATACCCAAATTCAATCACGGCTCATGATTTACTGCAGTTTGACGTACACACTTACAAAGCCACACGAGGAGCAATCCCCACTTCTTCGGTCGAGAGATACTCATCGACTCCTTTGGCCATATCGACATGGAATTGGAGAATAGTCTCAGGGTGAGCAATCTCCTCGCTAATTTTCTCATACTCAATGTGCCAGTGCACAATACTCCCTGGCCCTCCCTCCTTCGGGGTCACTTGGAACGTTATCACAAAGCTTTTGAATTCTTTCATCAGATCACCTTCTATGATACTTAACGTCATCAAGTTCTTCTCCGGCTCCGATGCCATGACTCTCTCCTTCGCCACCTTTGCCACCCCCTCTACATCAATTTAACTAACACTTTATTTAATTGGGTATATAGGTTTGAGTTTAATATCAAAACGAATATCAATTAAAAACAAATCATATATGCAAATAATAATATTACAGACGTGGATCAATATCCAGGATTAGTTTTACTTTTAATTATATATGGTTTAAAGTTAATTCCTACTTTTTTTCAAAAGTGATAGTGGTTTTGTGACAGTCCAAGATCAATTAGCTAGACATGTTGATTTTTTCACACTACATACTTAGACGGATGCATTCCTCATATGTTAGTCTTAATTAATTTCAGTTTAGAATCGACCAATTATAAGAAGAAAAAAAGTGTATAAAGTTGACTTGCCATGAACGTAGTCCCAGTAAAGGATAGCGCCAACTTTGCCCCACTCGCCTTCATGCAGTTCACAGTTTTGAATGTGTGCCGGAGATGCTGTGGAGACATGGTGTGGTCTTTCGGCGAACATGTGATAGAACTTATGAGCCGCATTTTTTATCTCCATGTCTGTCTCAAGCTTCCCCACCAAACTAGA
The DNA here is from genome assembly GCF_000633955.1 of Camelina sativa. Classification (NCBI taxonomy): domain Eukaryota; kingdom Viridiplantae; phylum Streptophyta; class Magnoliopsida; order Brassicales; family Brassicaceae; genus Camelina; species Camelina sativa. Next base: position 27,849,329 of record NC_025693.1, read on the forward strand.
GACCCCGGTTTTCGTCACGGCAGCCACCTCGGTTTTCGTCTCGGCAGCCACCTCGGTTTTCGTCACGGCATCCATTCTTTGTACCTTCGATTTGCTTATCTTAATTCCTGCGTAAAGGGTTTTGAGAGAGGAGTGAGTTCCTTATGAGTTATTTAGTAATAGTTTTTTTTTTTTTGGTAGGCCGTAGGGGATTAAATCCCCTACAATTTATTTAGAAAAAAGAAAATTACAACGAAACAAAGCGTGGGATCGCAGTCCTATTAGAGTCTTCTAACAGAATGAAAGACAAATCTACCGGACAAACGTCCAAATAATGAAACCCAAGCAGTAAGGAAAACGCATAGTTAGCTAATCCATCTGCTAGACGATTAGCTTCTCTATGCACATGAGAAATTCGAACTGTCCAGTTCTTTACAAGAAAGCCATAGCACAAACGCACTAGGAATGACAACGGATGAGAATCACTGATCCCTGTCTGTAGAAAACCAACAACCACCTCAGAGTCCACCTCCAACTCAACATAGCTCATCTGACACTCCCAAGCCAGTACCAAACCGTAGTAAACCCCCCAAAGTTCTGCTAATGGTGCCGAACAAATACCAATATTCAAAGCAAACCCACGGCACCAATCCCCAGTAGTAGACCGCAAAACTCCTCCTGCAGTTGCTAACCCGGGGTTACCCCTAGACGCCCCATCGGTGTTAACTTTACACCACCCTTCCCTAGGACGGACCCATGCGATCAACCGCTCAACCCTACCAGGTCTTCTATCGCCCTTACTCGTCTCTAAATTTGCCTGGTAAACCTCCTTAGCAAGATCTCGCAGAAACTTCACTCTATCTCGACATTTACCCACCACACCAAAAACATTGCCACACCTCCACTTTCAGCCCCACCAAACAGTCATAGCAAAAGCCGTGGACCATGGGCAACCACCAACATCAGACTGATCCCCCAGGTTCGCGTAGATCCATTCAAACAAAGTCCTTTGAAAGAAAGCATCTCTTTTCTGTCTCGGCACTAGCCTGTTCCAAACTCCTGACATGGCAGGGCAATCATGCAAAATATGAATAATTGTTTCTTCTCCACTCTTACATACCTGACAAATCCCATTATCGCATAGGTGTCGACGCTTTCGCTCCATATTTGTCATCAAGATTTGGTGAGCACCCTGCCAAAGAAACAACCTCACTCGCTCTGGTACCCTGACCTTCCATACACGATCAAATAGAGCACTTAAATCTGGTTGCGGTACAGTATCTCTAGTAATGAAATGATATGCTGACTGAACCGTAAATCTCCCATCCGGACTTTCCCCCCAAGATAATCTATCAGAGGCACCCGTAACAGTATCCACCACAACTGTTGCAAGACGTAGCCTAACGTCCATAGAAACATAAGGTAGAATAGTATCCAGCTTCCAACCCATTCCACTACTCCAGACATCACATACACGAACTTGATCAAAGTCTACCGGTAAAGGTCCCATGACATTCTCACTCAAAGGGGTTTCCAAGAGCCACTTATCTGTCCAGAACCGAGTAGTGGCACCATCACCTAGAACCCAACACACACCTGGAACCAATATCTCCCTGATCCCCAAGGCAATCCCTCTCCAAGTAGAAGACCAAGTTCCCTTAGCAACAAGCCAAGAAAGATCATGAACATCTTGTACCTTGTATTTACTCCTCAACACTCTAGCCCATAAAGCAGTCTTATCATTCATCAATCTCCAGCCAATCTTTGCTAACAACGCTTTATTCATATCACGAGCAGAGCGAATACCCAAACCTCCAGCTCTCTTCGGTTTACAAACTTTTTCCCAAGCAAGTGAGTGCTGCTTCTTCGTATCTCTAGTACTCCCCCACAAAAAAGATCTAAAGATTTTATCCAGTGCATCCAAGGACGCCTTAGGTAAGGAGATGGTGCTCATAGTATGAATGGGGATCAACTGCAAAACCGCCTTTGTCAAAGTCATCCTACCAGCCAGACTCAACACGCGGCTCCTCCAACCCGATAAACGTGAAGCTACTCTATCAAGGACTTCACCAAATGTCGCTTTATTAATTCTTTTCTGTAAAACAGGCATCCCCAGATATTTCCCTAAGTCTCGTGTGGAGCTGATTCCACTTGCCTCACCAAATGTCGCATATGTGTTTTCCCTAAGTTCATCTTATCCCTATGAACATTATCAGAGAAAAATATCTTTGATTTTTCCAGACTAACCTTCTGCCCCGAGGCATTACAGAACCTCTCCAAAACCCTTCGTATGACACGGATTTGGGACACCGATGCTTCAGCAAAGAGAATCAAGTCATCAGCAAAACACATATGCGAGAGTTTTGGTCCTCCACGCGAAAGGTTAATCGGTTTCCAATCTCCAGCACCAACTGCTAACTCAATTTGGTGACACAACCTCTCCATACACAGCACAAACAGGTAAGGAGACAAGGGATCTCCTTGCCTTAAGCCTCTTGAGGGTGTGAAAGGCTCTGTTTTCTCCCCATTCCAAAGAACTGTCATAGAGGGACCCTTAACACATCGCATAATCCACTCTATCCAAATCGCTGAGAAACGGGCTGCATGAAGTGTGTCTTCGAGAAAGTCCCATCTGATACGATCATAGGCCTTTTCCAAGTCCAGTTTCAACAACATCCACCCTTTTCTACCTTTCTTTCGTCGCATGGAATGAACTGTCTCCTGAACAACGACGATGTTATCCGCACTTAATCTGCCAGGGATGAAACTTGATTGAGCAGGACCAATAAGCTGCGGCATCACCTCCTTCAACCGCGTAACCATAGCTTTTGTAATTGTTTTAAACAAAACATTACATAGGCTAATTGGTCGAAACTAGGAAATCTTCTCCGGCTTGTGAACTTTAGCAATTAAAGTTAACAACACATCATTCGTCCCTTCAGGCAGTAATCCAGTTTCAAAGAACCGTAAGACAAACTCAGAAACTGAATCTCCCACCGTTCCCCAACAGGTCTGGTAGAAGACAGGCTGGAAGCCATCAGGCCCCGGAGCCTTAAAACGACCCATCCCTTTGACTGATTTCTCCACTTCGGGTTGGACAAAAGGCTTATTCAGATTTGACACCTCTGTCCCGGATAACACTGCAAAGCCCTCAGATGGTAATGCTGCCACAACCTCACCCACATCCTGCATTGAGTATAGGCGCTTATAGTAGCTTACTGCCAAACCCTCTAACTCCTTTGAATCCGAGATCCAAGCTCCTGTATCATCCTTTAACATTTCAACCCGGTTTCTCCTTCTCCTGATAATTGTCGAGGTGTGAAAGTAACTGGTATTACGATCCCCCAACACGATCTACTTCTCTCTCGACTTCTCGAACCAGATTAACTCTTCTTGTTCAAGAACTATCTCAAACTCTTTCAGCAGACTCTCCTCCTGCTCCAGCAAAGCATCTGTTTGATGAATATCCAACTGATTCTGAACAACCTGAATCTCATTCATCAATTTATCTTTCCGCTGCTGTACATTCCCAAACACCTCCTTATTCCACCGTTTGAGCTGTACACGCAAGCCATCAAGTGCTTGCGGAGTAGACAAATGACTGTTCCAAGAGTTCCGTAACATTTCTTTAAAGCCTGGATGACTCAACCAGGCTGCCTCAAAACGGAAGGGTCGCCTACTCGGATCACGCTTAACCTCCGGACACAACTGAATGTAGAGAGGCACATGATCAGAAGATAGAAAGGGTAGATGAGCCACTGTGGCCTCTTGCCATTTCAATCTAGAGTGGGGACAACAGAGTACCCTATCCAACCGTTTAGCAACAAAAGTGTTAGCTACACGTCCGCGCTTCCAGGTAAACTGATTACCTTTGAAACCCATATCTATAAGCGATAGCTCATTGATCCACTGACCAAACGACAACGAGTCTTGAGACAGTTGTCCATTACCTCATGTGCGTTCATCCACCCTCACAATGGTGTTAAAGTCACCACCTACAATTACCCGTTCATTGATTCCCTGAATAACATCCTTAAGCTGACCCCAAAGTCCACTTCGTCTACTAACTGAAGGAGCCGCATAAACTGCAATCAGGTGCAACACTTCCATACCATCAACAATCCGAACATGAATATACTGATCTGACGAATGCATAACCGTCACATCCCCAATGCCTGAACGCCAAAGTAGCCACAAGCCCCCACTTTGACCCACCGCATCAACCCGAAACACATTCTCAAACCCCAGATTCTGGCATATCCGCTGTGCTCTATCTCCTCCTGTATGAGTCTCAAACACTGCAACAATATCCGATCTCCATCTCTTCAAAAGATACCGCATAGATCTTCGAAAATTAGGTTTATTTGCCTCCCGGCAATTCCACATTAAGCAATTTATCATTATTCTTCCACATAATGCTTGTAAATGAAACACCGGGGCAAAATGTTAGGCAGCCCTAACCCCCACCGCCTCCTCCGTCGGAGCGATCTGCATATCCTCTCCCCTATTCTGAGGTACCACTGCCATCTCTGGATTAATCGTTGCCACTCCATCCTCACCAGATATGACAACACTATCCGACACCAGACCACTCGTCCGTTCCTGCATAAAAGTTCCGCCGGGACGACCAATTTGATCGGTTTCCGTCCTTAGCCTTTTCCCCGATTCAGATAAGCCAAGCGTCTCTTTAATCGGGCCATAAACCAAACCCCTAGATGGTCTACTGGGCTTCATCCGTGACTTAGGCCCACTAACCTTGGGTCCATTCCTCTCACCAGGCCTTACATTTACGGCCCGTTTCTCCTGAAAAAACCCTTTAAATCCTTCCTTTTGATTCTCTAGATTCCCTCCAAATATTCTCTCAACACCTTGGGAAACATTCTTCCCTTTACTTGATGATCCCTTGATCATCGCATTTTCCTTATCCTCTCCCCGATTCGGGCCAACTTCCTTTTCGCCTCCGGATACCGTATCTGATCGTAACCCACAAAATCTGTTTGATATGGCAATATTCTCAAAGACCTTTGTTATCGGGATCTCCCGAGATTGACGTTGATTATTGCTTGTGTTCACTTTAGGCAAGGTTTCCTTGTAAGCCACCGGCCCTGATTTCCGACCACCACGACCAACTACCGTAAACCCATCATCCACCAAGGTCTCACCACCGGACACAGGAGCCACCAGCGACGGTACAACTACCATTTCCCGATCTTTTACTGTTTGAGGACAAGTGTGTACCAAGTGACCATAAATACCACACCTGGAACAAATGGCAGACAAACCCTTATATGAAACAAAATAGCGTTCACCATTCACCATCACTGTCCCCTTCAAAGGTTTCTTCAGATTCACCTCCACACAAACCCTCGCAAAGCGAGCTCGCTCAACATTCAGAGTTGTCAGATCCACCTTAACAGGATTCCCTAGACCCTTAGCAATTGCCATCAATATAGATCGATGATAGTAGTGAAACGGTAAATTAGACAAACGGACCCACACCGGTGTCGTAGTTATTTCATCTCGCAGAGGATCAAAGGTAGGAGTCCAAGCTTGCGTTAGAAGATAACTACCAAACATTCTCCAAGGACCTCCTGTTAGTGCCGCCATATACTCAGCTTCCACATCAAAACGGATCAGAAAAAATTGACGGGGGAGATCAAGCACAAACATCGCTCCTACAGGCTTCCACATCTCCCCCAGTCGCCTCGTCAACACTGAGACCGAGACCTGAGCCCCTAACACTTTCACAATCATACAGTTTTTCCATAAACCATACATTGCCTCCAAGACCTCATTACCAATCGTAATCACCGGTTCACCATCCTCCCCATGTGGGAACTCCAACCGCACCCTCTCCGTCACGAAATTATCATCCAGAACATCTTCCGGGTGGGGCATACCACCAGACTTACTTCCCATTAGAGTTCTCACCCACACCTTATGACCATCCGGAGGGTCCCCCGACGGTCGATCCCGAACTTCCGCATCCAACATAGCCTCATCAAGATCTCCGGTGGGCAAAACCCTAGCGTCACCCTCTTGAGCCATCTTCCTTGTTATTTTGAGATACTGTTGAAGAAGTTAAAAAGGTTTGTTCAGGAAACTAGGGCTTTTTTTATTTATAATTTTTTTTTTAAATTGCATTTTTGTGTTAAACTGTTATTTGCATTGTTCATATATAAAACGATCTAGTCATAAATATATAATTCCTGACGCTACTTTCGATTAGTTGTTAATATATATTTTAAACATTTATGTTAGAATTTCAACCACAAATCTAACTTTTACCAAACCATTGAAAAAAAAATGACACTAACGAATATTGTAGTGGGTTCATGCTAAAAACTGTATAAAAGTTACGTTCACTCGTTGTTTCGGCGTTTCAGTATCGTCAAATTGACGTACGAACTCGACATTTAAAAAAAAAAAAAAGATAGTTCTTAAATTTTTGTTTTTTTTTTACTTTTACATAATTACAATTACATTTAATATTTGATAATAAGTTATTTTCTGTTTTTTAGTACTAGTCATATAATAAATTTCATTAAAAACAACGTTGTCCAATTTAAAATAACATTCATATTTCTTAGATATTTATTATACATATATAAGGATTATTTTTCATACTTTTAGTCATATTAATAGCACAAAATGATTGTTTTAAGTTTTGTTATATGTATGTTACTCTTGTGTAATCTTTATTTAAAATCATGTAACTAATTGAAGATTAGTTTTTAGTAGTTAAATGTAATTAACCACAAACTCATCAATTTAAAATGATTATTTGTGGGGTTCATATATCCATAATATACATATTTATTATGTAGTAAAAAAAACATACAAAACTATTTTTATACGTGTGTAAAACTTTATAAATATAAATACCTTATAAATATCTTGTAAAACCTTAATTATAAATATCCTATAAAACTTTATAAAATTTTATAAATATCTTATAAATCCTTACAACCAATTGGATAGAGTCTTCGAATTATCTTTTAGTACCCCTTTTAGTGTGTCTCTTTTAATAAATGTCTATTTTAGCTGGTAATTTTAAAATAACTCTCATTAAATCAGAAATTTTTATAATGTTTTATAAGGCTTAGAAAGTACTTTTCGATGATAACTATTACTTGGAGACTCGATTCAAGTATTTGTAAGATTTCATAGCGTTTTACAAGGTATTTTAAAAAGTTTTACAAGGTACTTATAAAAAAATTATAAAGTATTTATAAGATTTTATATACGTATAAAGGTAGTTTGTGTATGCTATTATGAGGGTTCACACTTATTTGAGTATATCCCAAATTATTAGAAGTTTTTTTGATAAGGTTTTAAAAAGGGTATATTTTTGAAATTCTCCCTTTTAAATAATTATTTTTGCAATAGTTAAGAAATTAATGAAAAGCATAAACCACCCAGTTAATATATGTTAAAATTATTTAATGACTCTACTATACAAAGAGACTTGGAGTAAAGAGAGGACTAAATAACCAACATAATTCACAATAGAACTGGTATTTACAAATAAAATTTTGACAACTAATGTATATTTA
>NC_025693.1:27858713-27859064 GCF_000633955.1 Camelina sativa
ATTAATCAATTGTATTAAAACAAAACAATAAATTAGAATTGTAACTCTCATTTTTCTAAATATAATTTTTCATCATTTCTCTTCCTATAAATACTCATTATTTTATTTTCTTAGTCTATCACTCTTTCATTCTCTCATTTTCTTCTACTACTCTCAAATCTCTTTTTTGTTTTGTTTTGTTTTGTTTTATATCTTTTTTGTTATTGTTGTTGTATGGGTTATAAAAAATCAAATCAAATATCATTGTAAAAGCTTAGTTTTAGAGTTTGTATGATATGTATATCTTATATATTTATTTTAATCTTTTAAAATGTTTATCTCCATTTTCTATTTTATATTAACATCTTATAA
>NC_025693.1:27859093-27863461 GCF_000633955.1 Camelina sativa
TCAGATAAGCCAAGCGTCTCTTTAATCGGGCCATAAACCAAACCCCTAGATGGTCTACTGGGCTTCATCCGTGACTTAGGCCCACTAACCTTGGGTCCATTCCTCTCACCAGGCCTTACATTTACGGCCCGTTTCTCCTGAAAAAACCCTTTAAATCCTTCCTTTTGATTCTCTAGATTCCCTCCAAATATTCTCTCAACACCTTGGGAAACATTCTTCCCTTTACTTGATGATCCCTTGATCATCGCATTTTCCTTATCCTCTCCCCGATTCGGGCCAACTTCCTTTTCGCCTCCGGATACCGTATCTGATCGTAACCCACAAAATCTGTTTGATATGGCAATATTCTCAAAGACCTTTGTTATCGGGATCTCCCGAGATTGACGTTGATTATTGCTTGTGTTCACTTTAGGCAAGGTTTCCTTGTAAGCCACCGGCCCTGATTTCCGACCACCACGACCAACTACCGTAAACCCATCATCCACCAAGGTCTCACCACCGGACACAGGAGCCACCAGCGACGGTACAACTACCATTTCCCGATCTTTTACTGTTTGAGGACAAGTGTGTACCAAGTGACCATAAATACCACACCTGGAACAAATGGCAGACAAACCCTTATATGAAACAAAATAGCGTTCACCATTCACCATCACTGTCCCCTTCAAAGGTTTCTTCAGATTCACCTCCACACAAACCCTCGCAAAGCGAGCTCGCTCAACATTCAGAGTTGTCAGATCCACCTTAACAGGATTCCCTAGACCCTTAGCAATTGCCATCAATATAGATCGATGATAGTAGTGAAACGGTAAATTAGACAAACGGACCCACACCGGTGTCGTAGTTATTTCATCTCGCAGAGGATCAAAGGTAGGAGTCCAAGCTTGCGTTAGAAGATAACTACCAAACATTCTCCAAGGACCTCCTGTTAGTGCCGCCATATACTCAGCTTCCACATCAAAACGGATCAGAAAAAATTGACGGGGGAGATCAAGCACAAACATCGCTCCTACAGGCTTCCACATCTCCCCCAGTCGCCTCGTCAACACTGAGACCGAGACCTGAGCCCCTAACACTTTCACAATCATACAGTTTTTCCATAAACCATACATTGCCTCCAAGACCTCATTACCAATCGTAATCACCGGTTCACCATCCTCCCCATGTGGGAACTCCAACCGCACCCTCTCCGTCACGAAATTATCATCCAGAACATCTTCCGGGTGGGGCATACCACCAGACTTACTTCCCATTAGAGTTCTCACCCACACCTTATGACCATCCGGAGGGTCCCCCGACGGTCGATCCCGAACTTCCGCATCCAACATAGCCTCATCAAGATCTCCGGTGGGCAAAACCCTAGCGTCACCCTCTTGAGCCATCTTCCTTGTTATTTTGAGATACTGTTGAAGAAGTTAAAAAGGTTTGTTCAGGAAACTAGGGCTTTTTTTATTTATAATTTTTTTTTTAAATTGCATTTTTGTGTTAAACTGTTATTTGCATTGTTCATATATAAAACGATCTAGTCATAAATATATAATTCCTGACGCTACTTTCGATTAGTTGTTAATATATATTTTAAACATTTATGTTAGAATTTCAACCACAAATCTAACTTTTACCAAACCATTGAAAAAAAAATGACACTAACGAATATTGTAGTGGGTTCATGCTAAAAACTGTATAAAAGTTACGTTCACTCGTTGTTTCGGCGTTTCAGTATCGTCAAATTGACGTACGAACTCGACATTAAAAAAAAAAAAAAAAGATAGTTCTTCAATTTTTTTTTTTTACTTTTACATTTAATTTGCTAATAAGTTATTTTCTGTTTTGTAGTCGACTAGTCATATAATAAATTTCATTAAAAACAATGTTGTCCAAATTAAAATAACATTCATATTTCTTAGATATTTATTATATATATAAGGATTATTGTTCATACTTTTAGTCATATTAATAGCACAAAATGATTGTTTTAAGTTTTGTTATATGTATTTTACTCTTGTGTAATCTTTATTTAAAATCATGTAACTAATTGAAGATTAGTTTTTAGTTGTTAAATGTAATTAAGCACAAATTAATCAATTGAAAATGATTATTTGTGGGGTCCATAATATACATATTTGAATAAATATGTATGTAGTTAAAAAAACATACAAAACTATTTTTATATGTTTTGTAAAAAATTATAAATATAAATACCTTATAAAGATCTTGTAAAAACTTAATTATAAATATCCTATAAAGCTTTATAAAATTTTATAAATATCTTATAAATCCTTACAACCAATTGGATAGAGTCTTCAAATTATCTTGTACCCCTTTTAGTGTGTACCTTTTAATAAATGTCTATTTTAGCTGGTAATTTTAAAATACCTCTCATTAAATCAGAAAACTTTATAATATTTTATATGGCTTAGAAAGTACTTTTCGATGATAACTATTACTTGGAGAATTGATCCAAGTGTTTGTAAGATTTTATAGCGTTTTACAAGGTATTTTAAAAAATTTTACAAGGTACTAATAAAAAAAATTATAAAGTAGTTATAAGATTTTAAATACGTATTTGTATTTTGTGTATGCTATTATGAGGGTACACACTTATTTGAGTATATCCCAAATTATTAGAAATGTTTTTGATAAGGTTTTAAAAAGGGGATATTTTTGAAATTCTCCTTTTAGATAATTAATTTTGCAATAGTTAAGAAATTAATGAAAACCATAAATCATCCAATTAATATGTTAAAATTATTTAATGACTCTACAATACAAAGAGACTTGGAGTAAAGAGAGGACTAAATAACCAACATAATTCACAATAGAACTGGTATTTACAAGCCGGCCCTTGACACAGGCAGGTGAAGCATCTGATTGTGGCCTCCAAATAAGATACCAAATATTTAGGTCCTATTATCCTAAAAACTTGATTGGTTCTTCTGGTAAAAGGGTAGGGTTATAGTTCCAAGGGGCAAAGGTTCGAGTTTAATCTTATCTTCTTTATGTTTCCCAAATCATTTTCAATAAAAATTTAATGTATAATTGGCCCGCTAAAAAAATGGGATTGTGGCCTTAATATTTTCAGAGACGGCATAAAGTTTTGAAAACTAATGTATACTATTTAATTAATCTAGGCATAACTTTTTATGTTTTCTGATGTGTAACATTAAACTAAGAAGGTGTTATTCGATTGTGATTAATGTAAAATTATGATGATTATAATGATTGCAGAATTTAAGAAATTTGGAGAGTTTAATAAAGAATTATTCATAGAGATTTTCAGGGGAATATCCCTTACAATCTAGTATTATTTTGAAGTCATTCAACACTAAACTTTAATATAATATGGAAGTTAGTTTAAGTATTTCTTAATCCCATAAGGCATGATTTTGAAGGAATTTCTAAAATCATCAATTAAGTAACACATAACTTTTAATGAATGTAAACAACTTCAATAAGATATGACTTTAATAAAAAAACATTTAACTTATCAAAATTTATAACTCTTTATAAATTACAAAACCAACAACACCTTCTAAAACTTCAACAACAAAAAATAACGTCAATCTACCATTAAAATACTGTGCAGATATATATTTGTACAGTATTTCAATGATTATTTAGTCCTGAAGAAATAAACTTTTGTTTTTTTTTTGTGATGTGGCTGAACTAAACAGGACTGGTAGGCTGTAGGCATACGAAAGATTTGAGAACTTGCTTCCACATAAAACTAAAGAAATAAAGTAACTCAAAACTTACCTTTTCTCGATGCCTTTTCTTCCAATGAATATATAGAGGAAGAGCTCTTTATGTATTTGAGCTCTTTATGTGTTTTAGCTCTTTATAGATCGAGTAGAAGAGGGAACTCTTATCCGATGACCAGCTGTATTGACTATGAGTACCAGTGGCTATAAATTCTTAGCAGTTACTAAGGCCATTTAATCACATGTACCACTTGTTTTTTTTTTTTTTTTTTTTTAAAGGNTTAAAGGCTTTCAATTAAACTTAGAAAAAATACAAAAGGGTTTTAAGGGCAAAAGCCCAGAACAGGACCGAAGCCCATTACAGAAACTCATAATCATATATATAAAAGTAGAGTTCCAGTCGCTCCTTATTGGTCCACTTGGCAATACAATTTTAACAAAAAAAAATTATATTAATATACAAATTTAAAAACAATTAATTTTCACATTTAACTCACATAATATAAAACTGAAATCTTTATAGCTTCTCCCTATAAATTATGCATTAACTTTATTTCTCCACTAAGTTGTATTAATCAATTGTATTAAAACAAAACAATAAATTAGAATTGTAACTCTCATTTTTCTAAATATAATTTTTCATCATTTCTCTTCCTATAAATACTCA
>NC_025693.1:27864118-27864357 GCF_000633955.1 Camelina sativa
GTAAAATCAAAACCCTAACCATCTCATTTGTGAACCCAAACCGACATATAATTTCGTTNGTGTAATTATATATTATGTCTCTGGTTATCTCACATATTCATGTATCATTTTTAATAATTTATAAAAATCAATATAATATTTAAAGATCAATATAATTATCCATTTATCAATTTATAAAGACTATTTTGTTTTGTGATCCAATTGATAAATCTGCAGAGATCAATATAATATATATTTTT
>NC_025693.1:27864807-27866078 GCF_000633955.1 Camelina sativa
GTTTTTTGTGTCTTTAATCAAAATAAAAAATGATCCAAAAAACAAAACATATTCAATTGGACCTTAAATATAAAAATAAAATATAATTTTAAAAATATCATTTCACTAAATTCTCTAAAGATGAAACCATTAGTGAAATTCTCTAAGTATGAAATCTAGCACTATAAATTAAATTGATGAGTGAAAACCAAAAAAATATAAGTCATCCTTGGGATTTTAAAAATTATTGAGATTGAAGAATTCATATAATTTTATAAGAAAACTAATTTAGTTTGTCACTTAAAAAGTAATATTTTTTATTTTGAAATATTATGTGTAAGTGTTGAGTTTATATCAACAAACAACCAAATCATGTGAATTTTGATTCAGCCACTTGGTATTCCTTTTATTTTAGGTTATAAAAAATTAAAATATTTATTTATAATTAAAGACATGTAACTCCATTTAACTCAAATGTAACTCCTATCCAATAATTGTACATTAATTCATTCCTCCTACTAACTTATTATCTTTCAAGAGAAATTATTTTTGGTTAAATTTTANTTTTTAATTTAATTTTAATTTATTTTTTAAATGAAATATTAGATGGAAGATTCTGATTGGCTGAGAGAAGAGGGGGTGAATGGAGAGGTTCACCCCTAGGGATGAACCTAAGTATTTTTCATAATTTTATAAGAAAACTAATTTAGTTTGTCACTTAAAAAGTAATATTTTTTATTTTGAAATATTATGTGTAAGTGTTGAGTTTATATCAACAAACAACCAAATCATGTGAATTTTGATTCAGCCACTTGGTATTCCTTTTATTTTAGGTTATAAAAAATTAAAATATTTATTTATAATTAAAGACATGTAACTCCATTTAACTCAAATGTAACTCCTATCCAATAATTGTACATTAATTCATTCCTCCTACTAACTTATTATCTTTCAAGAGAAATTATTTTTGGTTAAATTTTAATATTTTTTATTTATTTTGGTTGGCTAAACTTATATTCATATTTTGGTTGGCTAAATTAATATATTTCTCATGTAAAATTATTGTTTATAATATATTTCTCATTTCAAAGTTTAAAGCAATTTATCATATATATAAAAGAAAGGTTTTGGTATCTCCTTATTGGTTGATTTTCATTTAATGTTTTCTAATTTTTTTTTANTATAAAATCAAGACCCTAACTATCTCATTTGTGAACCCAAACCGACATATAATTTTGTTCTAATTGTAAAATCTAAACCCTAACCACCTCATTTGTAAACCCAAACCGACA
>NC_025693.1:27866288-27919796 GCF_000633955.1 Camelina sativa
TTTTTTTTTGTTTTTTTTTATTTCTTATTTTTGTTGTATGGGTTGTAAAGAAAAATGAAATATCATTGTAAATTGTTAATGCTAAATTTTAATATAGAGACTACATGATATATATTTTACATTGTTCTTATTTTAAAAGATTTATCTCCTTTATCTAATTTGGATTATTATCTTATAAGTAATCATTCTCTCTTCCTCTCCCACCAATATCAAATGTTGTTATATCTCATATGTGTTGTAAGAGTTTGATTCTATATTTTAATTTAGAAAGTATTATATATATATAGATATTACATTGTTCTATTTATTAAAGATTCATCTCCATTATCTAATTTGGATTACCATCTTATAGTAAACATTCTCTCCTCCTCTCCTACCAATATCAAATGTTGTTATATCTCATATGTGTTGTAACTTGTAAGAGTTTGATTCTATATTTTAATGTAGAAAGTATTATATATATTTAACATTGTTTTCAATTTTTATTTTATTTATATAAAAAAATATTTCTTTTATATTTCTTGCCTTTCTAATCTATTCATATTTATTTTTTAAATTTGCATAGTTAAATTTAAATTCACATATGTTGGTTTTAACAAAACAATCAACTTTATTTGAGAATTAGATGTTCCTATTCATTTTTAAACGATCAATGTGTAACATATAAGCATTTTGTCTTGCAATCACAAGTTCCATTTCCATTGCTTAACTCCATGGTTAAACTATAATATATGTTGTCCTATTTGTAGGAATAACAACATACTTATTTAATTTATTTAAAAGAGCAGATGATTAAACGAAATAAACATTTCTCCAAATTTTATAATTCAATCAGTGAGTGTACTTATTACTTTGAAAAACTTTTACATTGAAGTTCATAAAATCATATAAGAAAACTAAAATACTATATCACTTCAAATTTGGAAGGAAACACTTGGTATTCCTTTTTAAAAAAGTCAAGACACATATAAAAATTTATTAATATTTAACTCACTTTAAAGACATTAAAGGTCATTTAACTCAAAAATAACTTCTATCCAATAATTTCATACATTCCTCCCACAAATAAAAATATATATATATATGTTCAAGATTGTATTTAAATATTACATAATTTTTTAGTTAGCTAAATTTATAGTCACATATATACAATATATATACATAAGAATTTATATTACTTATTAACACCATAATTCGACCCATTATTTGCTTAACTCAATATTGGTTTCAAAGCCAACTAAAGAAAAACAGAAACGATCTTATTGATATTAGACCAAAACATGGGCATACAAACATAATCAATTACACAGAAAATATTTAAAAAAAATAACTTATTATTGCAACATTAACGTATGAAGGGTTTACATAAGCAGTTAATTAGAAAATCTATAATACAATAAATGTATTGGAAACAATATCAGTCAATGATAAGATTGGATCCTCAAAAGCAAGAAACAACAACTTCATAATTCATAAAAAATAAACGCCACAATTATACACATCTGAACGAAATGGTATAAATATATAGTGTATAAATAAAAGTGACGGGAAAACCCGTATATGCCTAATTAAAACGAAATAATACAAAAAAAAAAAAACGAAAAAGATCAAAAAAAACAAGAAAGTGCCAACTACACCACAACTCACGCGTTGCGTGGGGAAGCACCTAGTTAAGAAACAGAACATGAACCAAGTTGAGATTGAACCATTAGTTAGAATCAGACCAGAAATACGGTTGAGAATTTAACCGCCGAACCACCTTCAATTATTGATACCGAGTACGTCCAAGAGGGGAAAGTGAAAGGTTCCAGATCGCATCTAGAGCTAGGTCAATTGATTTTTCTCCTTCTATGGGGCTCTGGCGAACCAGTGATGGAGAAGTGATAAGGAGAGTTGGGGGTTAGTGTCACGAAAACTTGAAGCTCTGTTCCGGACGATCATGTCAACTTGGCGAACAAGAAGATCGGGAGGCTTGAAAGTGTTTTGGTGGAGTCGATGATTCCGCTCAGTCCAGATCGTGTATATCGCCGCTTGCCAAGCTATCAAGAGCAGCTTCTTTTTAACTCGAGAGCCTCTGTAACGAGGAAGGTCAGCTAGGATTAGAGACCAGCTGTTCGAGGAAGGGAAGGCACAACGTCTCGCGATTGTGGACCAAACCAAACAACTATAAGGGCACTCAAACAGTAGATGATCCCTTGTTTCTGGCAAGGTTGCACAGAGCAAACAGAGTGGATCTACCTGCAGTACCCAGTGAGTTAGACGATCTCTTGTCGGGCAATGGTTGAGCACAAAAAGCCAAGTGAGGAACGAATGCTTCGGGATCCTTCCTTGGAACCAAGCCACACTGTACCATGGGACTTCGGGATGCGTAGCTGTTAAGGCTGAGCAGATAGTACCCGTGTTATGGCGATCTTTACAATAGTCATCAATCCACCAAAGGTAAGAATCCGACTCATCTGTAAGAGACAGAGTTGAAAGCTCGATTTGAAGCATGACCTGAGCAGCTTCTGATCTTGCAGGCGGAAGGTGCAAAACCCCTTGTCGCCATAGATCAGAGATCCGAGTTCCTCTGCGAATACCTATTTGATAAAGTCCATCTCCTTGAAGGTATGTTTCCATCTTGCCTAGTTTGCTCCAATGATCAGTCCAGAATTAACAGGATTGTCCATTTCCCAATTTCATCTTTATCCATGGAAAAACATCTTCCCTTATCTTCAGCAGATTTATTAGCTAACCAAGAGTATTTGTTGTTAGGTTTGCGAGTCCAGAAGTTGCTTAAGTTGTCAGCCAAGATTGCTCTCCGAAACCAAGCCACCCAGACTGAGCCAGAGCAGAAGAACAACAACCAGATAAGTTTTATCATACATGCTTTATTCCACACACACAAATCTCTTATTCCCAATCCTCCTTCCTTCTTGGCAAGTATAACTGTATCCCATGCCACTATAGCCGAATGATGACCCTCGGTGGTGCCTTTCCAAAGAAGCGCACTCGAGAGTGAATTCAGAATCTTGATACATTTCTTTGGCAGGACAAAGCTAGAACACCAGAAATTTGAGATGCCAGCTATCACCGAGTTCAACATCTGTAATCTGCCAGCAAATGAGAGAGACTTAGTGGACCAGGCGTTAAAGCAACCCTTTACCTTTTGAATTAGAGGCGCACAATCCAGTAGGCTAAGCTTCTTCGTACATAATGGTAAGCCAAGATATCGAATAGGTAATTTACCATGAGTAAGTCCAGTGACAGTAACCATCTGATCAATTTTAGCCTGAGACAGTCCTGAGGTGAAGAAGCTGGTCTTAGGGAGACTTATGGCTAGACCAGAGACTTCTTCAAATTCTTTTAAAACATGGAGGACATTTTGCAAAGAGGAAACCGATCCATCTATGAAGATTAGAAGGTCATCCGCAAAACAGAGGTGAGTTAGTTTAATATCTTTGCACCGATGATGATACTGAAGTTTACCTTCTTCAGCTGCTTTGTCTAGACAGGCAGACAAACAATTCATAGCTAGGACGAAGAGATAGGGGGATAAGGGATCCCCTTGACGCAAACCCCTGAGACCTTTGAAGTAACCGTGGACATTCCCGTTAAATCCAACACAAAAAGAAGGTGTGCAAATACATGCCTTGAGCCATCGCAAATATTGTTCAGGTACTTCAATCCTTCGAAAACAACTGAATATAAACTCCCATCTAACTGTATCAAACGCCTTTGCAATATCTACTTTGATAGTTATTCACTTTGGTCCATTTGCTTTCTGGTAGCCATTTACAAGTTCAGCCGCTAACAACGTGTTTTCCACCAATAACCTACCAGGGATGAAAGCTGTTTGATTCTTCTGCACCAGGACAGGCAGAATGGGCTTCAGCCGCGATACAAGTAGCTTTGAGACTATTTTATACAGGGTGTTTAAGCAAGAAATGGGTCGGAAGTCTGAGACAAGCGTTGCACCAGGGGCCTTGGGGACCAATGCCAAGATGGTAGCATTAACCGCAGACGGGAGAAATGATGTGTGGAAGAAGCGGAGAATGCTAAGGGTAACATCAATGCCTAGTAACCCCCAAGTAGCTTTATAGAACGCAGAGGTATAGCCATCTAGACCTGGTGCTTTGTTAGCGTTTAGCTTGAATACTACCCTCCTTATCTCGTCAGCAGTAGGGACCCTTACCATTGTTTGCTTTGTTTCATGGGAGCATCGATAAGTCAGAAGGCTTTGGAACCAAGAGATAGGTGCAATTACTGGCGAGAGAATAGCTGGCGCTAGGAGGGATTTGAAGTGGGTAACCGCCATACTACTCATCTCAAGAGGGTCATCTACTATGGCGCCAGAGATAGAGGTGAAAGATCGAATGGCGTTGAAGGCATTTCTCATATGCATGATTCGATGAAAATAGGTAGTATTCAAATCTCCTTCCTTAAGCCAATTAATTCTGGACCTTTGTCTAAAGTATGCTTCCTCTATTTTCCGCAGAAACTCCCACTTTAAGTGAATGTCTTTCTCTTGTTGATACAAGTCAGGTGAGGGAGTTGCCAAGGCCCGAACCTGCACAGATTGTAACAAACTGTTAGTCTCTCGCACTCTAGTTTGGATATCTGAAAAATTCTCTCGGGAAAGTGTTTTCAAATCTCTCTTTATCATTTTTTGCTTTGCACTCAAAGTGGACAAACAGGGTTCATGAGGTGATGCGCTTCCAGCCTGATTCCATGCAATTCCAACCGTATTAAGAAAGTGAGGGTGGTTGGTTAAGAAATTGAAGAACTTAAATGGCTTAGTGCCTGCAGAGGGAAGACGGGGTGAAAAGGTTTAGGCAGCTTGGGGAGTGGTCAGATATGTCCGGAGCCAAAAAAGAGACGGCACTATCCGGGTAAGAAGCAAGCCAGTGATTGTTTGCTAGGACTCGATCAAGCTTTTTGGCTATAGGATTTAAAGGGTACTTATTTGTCCAGGTGAAAAGGGGACCAGAGAAACGGAGATCAAACAACTCAAGCTGTTGTAGACAGTCTTAAAGTTCCAGCATTCTAGTGGTAAGGTGATTGACACTTGGATTAGAATACTCTGCTGGGTGGATTATTTGGTTGAAATTCCCACACAAACCCCAAGAAGTGGAATCAAGAGACAGCCTCTGTTGAAGTTGCAACAGTTCGCACCAAAAGTCAGTTCTATCTTCACCTTGATTTGGAGCATATAAAAAGGTATAGCAAAAACGATGACCTCCTTGAACAGTGACTTCACAGGTGAGAAGGTGGCTAGAGTGATGGAGGACTGTGATAGATGCCGGCGCTTTCCAGATGACAACAATCCTACCATCTTCATGGGAGCCATGATTAGACGTAAAATTCCAACCAGGGCAAGCCTTGTTCATAACATGGTTCAGGTTTGGTTCTTTAACATGAGTTTCTAACAGAGCACCAAAAGTAGGCTTATTAGTAGCAAGTCAAGTAGCAAAAGGCCGATGCTTATCCGTATCATTAAAACCACAGATATTCCAACAAAAAGATTTTATGTACATAGGGAAAGATGCGGTTAATGACTGAGAGGAGTTCCTCCCGGGGGTGGAGGATTTTCCCCAGATAAAGTTTCAGTAGAGCTTTGAGCAGGTTTATCAATCACCATGTCAGTACCAGGGTCAGAGGGAGATTCCAGTGGTGAAGTTGATGGGGGAAGGGATGCAGCAAGTTTCTTATGCAGGCTAGGTGGGGCTGAAGAAGAAAGAGTGGAAGCTAACACATCATAAGGATTGTGAGTAGCTATTTTGTGGGGAGGAAGCTTGGGGAGAGCTGGGGAGGTGGACTGTTTAGACTTGGCTTGCTTAGGCAGGGTAAAAGGCTTAGGTAGGGTAGAGTTGTTTTGAAACGATCTTTGAATAACTGATGGCTGCTGGTCATAGGGTGGAGGGACAGAAGAGAGGGAGGCACAAGCTGGAATACTCGGAGCTACACAGTTCACAGATGAGTCAGCAGTCAATTCCGGAGCTTTTTGAGGTAAACGACTTGTTGAGCAACCATCTACATCAACCACTAAGGTAGAATCAGAGACAAGCTTCCCTTTATCCTTCTTACTCGCCACAGTAACCGTTGGTAAGTCATTTACTTGCGTCTGTTTTTCCTTTGTCCAAGAGGGTGTGACAAGAGGGCAGTAACGGATAACATGACCTATCTCTTTGCAGTGAGAACACGTAGGAGGGACCCAAGGGTATTCAACTTCAATGGTGATAACTTCACCACTCTCCCTCTCTACTGCAACCGACGAAGGCAGCGGCTCATTGAAATTCCTCTAAACCTTTACATGAGCAACAGATAAGCTTACTGAAATTTTTTGTAAACTCATCCATTTCCTTTGGTTCACCAACCAAGCCAGCAACTAAGCATATGCCTTTATGATTCATCAGGTCAAAAGACATACCCTTGAGATGAGCCCAAATAGGGATTGCATCAAGATCAGAACTCTCACCACCTGAGGCATCCCATTGAGCCACTAGAAACATACATTCTCCGATATACCACAGTTTCTTCTCAAGAATCTTTGTCCGCAGGAATTCATTGGGGACACGAACCAACATAGAGTTACTCGCATGATTTAGGTGAATCTCTAAACGTTTACCTCTACCCCAAATATGCGTAATAACACTTTGGATATGTTTATAGGTGGGTAGTCGACCTTTAAACCTACCAATGATGAGGGGAGGGGGATGGGAGAAGAAGAGGCTGGAGGAAGGGTTGCTAAAGAAGGGGTCGAATCCATCTGCTTCAACATAGGTAAGGCAACACCTTGTTTAGTTTGTGGTAAAGCGCCTTTCGCCACTACTTTGTGCCGAGGCAGTTCCTCCTGCGGTAGTACAACAACATGCAGGACCACTCCTCCTACTAGTGGGGAGCTAGAAGATTGTGAATTGCTTATAAAGTGACGAGCAACCTTCGGCGGAGGAGTACCAATTAAGCCATCAGTTTGTGCGACAACTTTATTTTGCACTACTGTAGATTTAGCTACAGTATTAACAGATCTAGGGTTTATCCCCAAATTTTTGTAGTAAGAATTAAGAATTGCTTGAGCCTGGGGATTCACCACTACAGGAGTAGACTTGTGTTGCGCTGGAAGAGCCAGAATAGTTCACTCAGAGTCAAAGAGAACAGTTTGAGTTGGGGGTTGAGGAACAGTAGTAGGGGAGATTGGGAAAATTGGGGAAAGAGGGGGGAAATCAGTGAGTGATGGGAGGGGAAGATGGTCAGGAGGGTCGGGTGGGAAAGGGGGAAGACGGTTGGAATTGCCTTCAACCAAGATTGAAGGTGGAGTCGGGCTGGAAGAACGATCGTCAGAGAACCAGCAGTTCACCATTTTTTTTTTGTTTTTTGACTAGATCGGTTATCTTTTTTACCACTTGTTATATCACATTAATTAGTTCAAAAGAAAATGAAAATTTTTAGTTGAATTTTATCATCCACTTCTTCTTTAGTTTGAATAATCTACTCATCATAAATTGATTTTGAGTTAAATATGAGAGCTACACAGTGTTGTCCCAGATGAACGACAGTGCCAAGTTCCCCCCCCCCATTCGCCTTCATGCAGTTCACAATGTTGAATGTACCGGAGATGCTGTGGAGACATTTATCAGCCGAAGCTTTGATCTCCACGTCTGTCTCAAGCTTCCCCACCAAACTAGAAACCTCGGTTTTCACCACGGCAGCCATTCTTCGTAGTACTTCCGATTTGCTTATCTTGACTCCTGAGTATAGGGTTTGTATTATTATTAATTGAAAATTATGTGGTTAATTACAGCTAACTACTAATCATGGAACTTTCAAAAATATATTTTTCAAAAATTGTCCATAATCTAAAGTATTTAACGCATTATAGACTACAAAATTTGAGTATGTAAAATTTATATTTTTTGTTTTTTATATATAATTATAATGTAAAATTGTTTATATAAATTGTGAATTAAATAATGAGTTAATATAGTTATAGACTACAAATTTTGAGTACATAAAAGTTTGTTTGGTTTAATTAGTCTTAATTCTAATTTGAACTTTTATATAAATATTAAATAGAAGAGATTAAAGTTTTTATTTTTAATTGTTTGGTTTAGTTTTGGTTACTTTGAAATTCATTTGAAAATAAATATTTTTCCAATTATTAAGAAAATAATGAAACGTTAAAGCACCCAATTAATACATGTCAAAATTATGTAATGACTCTACAATATAAACAGACTTGGACTAAAGAGGACTAAATAATTCACATTAGATTGGAATTTACAAATTATATTTGTACAACTAATATATATTTCATTAACTTAGGCATTAAATTTTTATATTTTCTAATTTGTAACAATTAACTAAGGGGTGTTATTTGATTGTGGTTACTGTAAAACTATGATGATTGTAATGATTGCAGAGTTAAAATAGAGAGTTTAATAAAATATTTTACATATTCGCATAGATTTTTCGGAGAATATATCTTACCATCTACTATTTCGAGGTCTTTAAAAGTTGTTTCAAATGAACAAAAAAAAAACTAAAGTCAATAAAAAAAACACACCAAACTTTAATATAATTTGAAAGTTAGTCAAAGTATTTCTTAATCTAATAACACATGATTTTAAATGAATTTCTAAAATCATCAATTCAGTAATACATAACTTACAACTTTTTATATACATTAAACCAATAACACAATACTAGAGTCTTTATAATTCAAGATTGAATAATAATACAATTTCCAAAATTTATAAAATTTAAAAATTACAAACCAATAACACTCCTTGAAACTTCGAAAACAAAATATAACATTAACATATCATTAAAATATTGTGCAGTTATATATACATGCAGAATTTTAATGAATATTTATTTTTAAAGATTTAAAATTTTGTTTGGATTTGCCTCAGCTAAAAGAGGAATATTGGGGCACACAAAATATCTGAAAACTTGCGTCAACATAAAACTAAAAAATGAAAAGCAACAAACCATGATTTTGGAGAATTTCATGAGATTTAGAAAATTTGGAATTTTGATAGATTTTAGGGAAGTTGATATGATGGTAAAATTCTTTCAAATCCCACCTATAACCATGAGATTTAGATTTCTGAATTTTAACTAAACAAATCCTCTCAAATCCTCCAGAATCCCTAAAAGTCATTAAAACCCAAATCCACAAACTCTTTTGAATAACAATGGATTTTAAAGTAGATTTTAAATCAACAGTTCAATAACAGTGGATTTTAATAGACTTTTTAAAATCCATGATTAAATAACATAGGATTTGTAAATTTTACACAAATCACCCAAAATGTTAAGTTGAATACACCCCCTAATAGTGCAGATTTCAAAGCACGTTCTATTGAAAATTATTTTATATACCAATCACAAAAATATTGCTAATTTGCATTTTCAAGGAAAAAAATTGGTTGCGGTTTTTAGGTTGAATATTAACTCATGGACCATACTTATTTCTTTAACTATCTATTACCCAGCGTTTTTTTTCAGATAACGAACAGATAAAAAACATACTAAGTTTTTAATATTTAATTTATGTTGAATAAAAGAAAGCTAAATAACTAACACATACTTTAATAAATAAAAGTTCTATGTATATTTTCTTTCTCTCGTTCAAGTAATTTTAAGAATGCATTTTTCAAAATCTTTTTTTTTCATCTTTTTTTGAAAACAAATTTCAAAATATAATATATATATATATATATATATATATAAGTAATTTTAGTAGTACGCATGTATAACCATTAATAAATCCAATTTTTCTAATAATAAATGGATTTCTTTTTTTAACTTTGAATATAAAAATATATTCCATAATAGTTTTTTATTATTATGTTGTACTTTTTATGATTGAACTTGTTAATTTATTTAACAATAAATAAACATAAATATGATCAAATTTTTATTTAATTTTAATTTAAATAAAATTTCATATTCAAAGTTCATAAATGATATATTAAATTTGTTTGTTCAGTAATCCTAACTTTTTAACTTTACTTAAAGTAATAATATTAATATATATTAAAATATGTATAAAACACACTTGCCTCGCAAATATTTATTTTCTGCATATATCGCAGTTGACCTGTACCGCATTCTTAAATTGTTCTTCCTGCATTTCCAGATATGCAGTTGTCATTCGGATCCTAAGTGGAAAAGTTCTTTGTGTTTTAGTATCTAATTATCCGATGAACAACAGTGTAGTGACTATGAGTGGCTACAAAAAAATTTTTTTTCTTGTTAAAGAGTATTCAATTAAAAAATATATGCCCAGAGGCTATTTTCGGATTAGGCCCATACAAAATCCCCTTAGAGCCTAACCCATATACTTCAAACCGAAACTAAACCATTTGATATCAAAACCGACTGGGTTCACAAACCGAGCAAAACCGGTTGCTGAAACCCTAATCTACAAACGTAGAACACGTTGTAGCCGCCGTCCAACAGATCTGCGGATGCTTATCGGAACAAGATCTCTGATAAGCCTGGATGACGTTAGCCGAACGGAGATAGTGATCCAAGATCTGTTCCATCCCGCCACCTTAGAACCGTTTTGAGAAGGAGGAAGAGAACCTAGCTCATCTTTGTCGCGGAGGCTTCTTGCTCAGTCGTGAGGGAGAAAGGCAATAGGGAGTAGATGAAGAGGCCTTCGACGGTGGCTTAGCTTCGTCGGATCAGAGACTACCTATGACACCCCGGTTTCAAAGACTTGCGGAGAGGTTTTAAAGAATTGATTTGGCCACCTATGTCACCAAAGTGCACTTATCTTTTCGGTCAAGGGGCCTGAGAGAACTCCAGAGTTAAGCGTGCTTGAGCTGGAGTAGTCTCAAGATGGGTGACCTTCCGGGAAGTGACTGGTTGAACTGTGCGAGTGAGGACAAAACACAAGGAAAGATCATGTGGTGATTTGTAGGGACGGTAACAAGTCATTAAAATCTCCCGGACGTAGCAAACCGGCCGTCGGATATGGATGGGCTCACAGGCCTAGTGAGAGGACGTGAGGCCCATTAAAGAAGGTGGACCCATGGACTGGGATTGGACATGGGACCCACTAAGAGGTGGCGGTCGGGGCTTTACAAGTGGTATCAGAGCCGAACCCAAACGAGTGTGGAGTCAAGTTGACTCACAGCATCGGGGGTGACAGTCTTGGTGCGCAACAAGGACTTTCCGATCTGTTAGTAGGGGTGAATTGTGACATCCCGGTTGCAGAGACTTGCGGAGAGGTTTAAAATAATTGATTTGGCCATCTATATCACCAAAGTGCACTTATCTTTTCGGTCAAGGGTCATGAGAGAACTCCAGAGTTAAGCGTGCTTGAGATGGAGTAGTTTCACGATGGGTGACCTTCTGGAAAGTTACTGTCAGAACTGTGTGAGTGAGGACAAAGCACAGGGAAAGATCATGTGGTGATTTGTAGGGACAATAACAAGTCTTTAAAGCCTCCCGGACGTAGCAAACCGACCGTCGGATATGGATGGGCTCACGGCCTTAGTGAGAGGATGTGACGCCCATTAAGGAAGGTGAGTCCATGGACTGGGATTGGACATAGGGCCCACTAAGAGGTGGCGGTCGGGGCTTTACAAGTGGTTTCAGAGCTGAACCCAGACGAGTGTGGAGTCAAGTGGGCTCACACCGTCGGGGGTGACGGTCTTGGTGCGCAACGAGGATGTTGCGATCTGTTAGTGGGGTGAATTGTGACACCCCAGTTTCAGAGACTTGCGGAGAGATTTTAAAGAATTGATTTGGCCACCTATGTCACCAAAGTGCACTTATCTTTTTGGTCAAGGGTCTTGAGAGAACTCCAGAGTTAAGCGTTCTTGAGATCGAGTAGTCTCAAGATGGGTGATCTTCCAGGAAGTGACTGTCGGAACTATGCGAGTGAGGACAAAACACAGGAAAAGATCATGTGGTGATTTGTAAGGATAGTAACAAGTCTTTAAAATCTTCCGGACTTAGCAAACCGGCCGTCGGATAGTGATGGGCTCACGGGCCTAGTGAGAGGATGTGAGGCCTATTAAGGATGGTGGACCCATGTACTAGAATTGGACATGGGGCCCACTAAGAGGTGGCGGTCGGGGCTTTACAAGTGGTATCAGAGCCGAACCCAGACGAGTGTGGAGTCAAGTGGGCTCACACCGTCGGGGTGACGGTCTTGGTGCGCAACGAGGACGTTGCGATCTGTTAGTGGGGGTGAATTGTGACACCCCGGTTTCAGAGACTTGCGGAGAGATTTAAAAGAATTGATTTGGCCACCAATGTCACCAAAGTGCACTTATCTTTTCGTTCAAGGGTCCTGAGAGAACTCCAGAGTTAAGCGTGCTTGAGATGGAGTAGTCTCAGGATGGGTGACCTTCGGGGAAGTGACTATCGGAACTATGCGAGTGAGGACAAAGCACAGGGAGAGATCATGTGGTGATTTGTAGGGATGGTAACAAGTCTTTAAAGCCTCCCGGACGTAGCAAACCAACCGTCGGATATGGTTGGGCTCACGGGCCTAGTAAGAGGACGTGACGCCCATTAAGAAAGGTGGGCCCATGGATTGGGATTGGACATGGAGCCCACTGAGAGGTAGCGGTCGGAGCGTTACACTACCTCCCCTATCGAAATCGATCCTATGAGACCTCCAGAATCTCCAGTCCCTAAATCTAACTATCTTCCTTGCTCGTTCCTTGCCGTGAATCTCCCTTTTCCACTCCGCGTCGCTACACTGCCGGTAGAGCTCTTACCATAGAAGTCACGCTCGCGCATATGTTTCTCCCCTCCACTGCCCCCTTGATTTTGATCCAATAACTCCGCCGAGAAGATGCAATGAGTTGCGGATAAAGAACCATGAGCCGAAGGATCCTCATTTTTAGCCCTGGGCATTCGAGTACTTGGGTCGGGTTCGGGTAGGAACCGATCAGGTTCGGGTCTTTTGGGTAGAGGAGTTTAGGACCCATTAGGGTAAATAGAAAATATCGGTTCGGGTTTGGTTCGGGTTCGGGTTCGGTTCGGATTTTATCGGGTTTAAATCGGTTGGGTCTATAATTTCAGAACCTATAAAAACCCAGAAAAAATCGGGTATCATTCGGATTTGGGTATTTTGTACCCGATTACCCAAAATTTTAACCGATTACCTGAAATACCTGATTATCTGAAAATTTTAATGCTTAATATTAAGAAAAAAAACTTAAAATTTTTAATTTTTAAAAATTTTGTTAAATTTTTGAATATATAGCTAAACATCTCAATATAAGTTTGGTTATTTTGAGTATTCGATCTAGAAAAAAAAAATATTTTTCAATTTTAAGTTATAGTTTTGAACAACTATGTTATAAGAAACAAATTATAACTAATAGTTTATGTATATTATTTTATTTCGGGTATGTCGGGTACCCATTCAGTTCTCGGTTCGGTTCTGGGTACGGTTCTAAGTTTTTGGGTTTAGAAGATTAGGACCCAATAGGATATTTTACCGGTTCTGGGTTTGGATTCGGGTCCATATTTTTGGGTCGGTTCCGGTTCGAATTTTTGGTTCCGGTTTTTTTGCCCAAACCTACTCATTGTCATTGGAATTGACAGAGGACCCGCCATCGATACAAGAGTTTGTGATTAAAAAAAAAAGGAAAAGTTTGAGAGTGAAATCGCCGCGAGTGAGATCCACGCGCGACTTCTCCTGACTTTGCGTGCTTGTGAGTGGCTACAAATTCTTAGCAGTTATTGAGGCTATTTAATCACTTGTGACCACTTTTTATATCCTTGTGACCAATTTTTATATCACATTAATGCGTTCAAAAGAAAATCAATTTTGAATTTGTAGTTGGATTTTATCATCCACTTATTCTTTAGTTGGAATAATCTGTGAAATATCTTTATCATAAATTGATTTTGAGTCAAAAATATCTGTGAAACTTAATAATGAAATGGACTACGACACTAAAAATGGTTTTATCTAGTCGACATGAAATGAAATCGATCTGATATAAAATTGGCCCAACCAATCTGACTTGAAATAGATCATATAATATAAACAATATCGAGGATAGCTGAAATTTACTTGGATTGTTTGTAAGTTCATAGATGATTTCTAATTCCATATGGAATTGTAAATTTTAGAGAGGGTTATTGGTTCTATGATTTTAATGGATTTGGAAATCCAGACAAAAATCATGTGTTATTCAATCATTGATTTTAAAATACTTATCAAAAAACCTGGATTTTGAAATCAAAAAACCTGGATTTTGAAATAACATGTTTTATCCTTGGGTTTAGATCCTTCTATTTTACACTTTCAAATCTATACAAATCCATCTAAAACATAATATGGATTTTGAAATCCAAAAACAAATCATTAAATGAATAACATGGGATTTGAACAAGTATTTGTAAATCATAGAACCAATAACACATAATTTTGATAAGTATTTTAAAATCAATGATTGAATAACATATGATTTTTGGTTAGATTTCTAAATCTATTAAAATCATAGAACTAATAACCCCCTCTTAGCTGAAATTTCGAATAACTATTTAGGTCTTTTAAACCTACGAAAATGATATAAGTAATAAGTTAAGATAATGTTAGTTAATTACAAAAATTATATGAGATTTGAGATTTGAGAGATGAGAGATGAGGGTTAGTAAGATATCTGTCTTCCTATTTGATGCAGCGAGATATTAGAATATTTCCAAATATTTATTATTGTCATATTTTAATTAATTAATAATTATTGTTCTAGAATATTCTATGGTTTTAGTATCTATATTAACATTTTTGAAGTACATTTTGTGTCATACCCTTTTAGTTGTAGTTATTTAAAAAATTATTTACAATCTTAACCCCTAGAAAATTTCCTAAAATAACAATTACATCAGATTTATTTCCTAAATATTTTACATTTCATTCCTACTAGAAATGTAACAAACTGCAATCGATATTTTATGGAAACATAAGCTATACTATATTAATGACACTTTCTATTGTTTTTTGAAAATATTCCATCTCTAATTTTTTTGCAAACAAAGAAAACAACAATTTAATTTCTATTTTGTTTTTCAAAACATGTTAGTTTCGATTCTTAATGTAGATAAAAAACTTTGATTCTCAGTTTTTAAAATCATATTTTTGATATATATATATATATATATATATATATATATATATATATATAAACTTAAAAAACTTTAAAATATTATAAATAAAAGTTTATAAAAAGTTTTAAATAAGGATTTAACTATTTTTATGCACAAATTTAATGATATTTTATTAATTTCATCATGTATTCTTTATAACCCTTCCTACTATATAACCATACTATATAGTATTTAAAACTTTTTATAAGCTTTTATTTATAATATTTTAAAGTTTTTATTAAGTTTATATAATTTAAATAAGTTTATAATATTTTAAAGTTTATAATATTTTATAGTTTATAATATTTTAAAGTTTATATAAGTTTATAATATTTTAAAGTTAATATAACCGATAACAATAGAATCCCAGGTACGATTATCCTGCTTGAGATCCATTGATATTCAAGATGACTTTTGTATTTTATCCCGCTGCAACACTATTTATAAGAAAAAACTGTAGTTAAGAGTATATGGCAAATTATTGTAACAGGAGTCACATAAATTATGTGAGAGTTGAGAGAGTTACAAATATGCAATAAACATATATATATATATATATATATATATATATTTTTTTCTTATATGAAGAGAGCGTCAAATGAAAATTTGTTGGAGCTTGTCAGAAGAAAATCTTACTTTATTATTATATGATATAATATAATTAAGATTTTCTCCAAACTCTTATTCTAAGAATCTGGAACTTGGTATCTCTCCTTATGATATGTGTAATTCCTTTTAAACTTAATTAAATCATTATCTATTTTAATTGTATTTAATTATATCATTATACATTAAAATTCTTTTAAAATCAAATAAAATAAAAAATTATTTATTTTCCTCAGAATTAATTGTAATATTATATATGAAAACATATTCTTTATTTTGTATTAAAATAAACACTAACATTAAATAAATTTATAATTATGTAATTTAGAATATAATTTTATATTCTCATTACTTTTTTATAACATGTGATTATCATAAAATTATTTTCTAATTTTCCTACATTCTAAGGTAAATATATTTTACAATTTGCTTTTAACCATTTGATCTTGGAACTAAGATACCTGATTAGAAAGGAAAGATGCTTGAATAACACAATCATGCAGCCGATATGACATTGACCATTTTTATATATTTCCGGAATGAATTTAACGACAGACTGATATATGGTGGTTCTAGATTTCTAAAGGCTGCATATGTCTCGGATTGAAGAAAGGAGAAAGAAAATATCAAAGATTTTCTTTTGTTTTTTATGGACCTGTAGTTAATTAATTCCAAATTACAAATGAGTTTAGTTAATCAGGTCTAAAGAATAAATAATTATATATGTAAGTTAGATAGCAAACCAAGTATTATTTTTTTAGCAAAAGTTAAGAAAAACATTCTCATATTATATGCTTCATAGTTTTATTAATAAAAATAATATACATGTGAAGTGACCTTAGTGCAGTGGCATGAGGTAAGTCCATTTGTAGAAGGCACCATCACACATGGGATCGAGTCTCGGTTCCTACGAATGTAGGAATTTGATTAATGGGCCGGCTTGCTGTGGCTCAATAGTTGACAAAAAAAAAAAATAATAATAATACACATATTTAATAGGTATATCGATTTCATTACATGACTTATACGTACATGGAGCACAGCTCATTATTTATTGCATACAGAAACACACACGCTGAAATATATATCTTACCCAAACTCGGTCACAGCTCATAATTTACTGCAGTTTGACGTACGGACTAGTTTTAGATAGACATGCTTAAGACGTACACACTTACAGAGCCACACGAAGAGCAGTTTCCACTTATTCGGTCGAGATATATTCATCGATCCCTTTGGACATATCGACACATAATTGAAGAAGAGTCTCAGGGTGAGCAATCTCCTCGCTAATTCTTTCATACTCAAGGTGCCAGTGCACAATACTTCCAGGCCCATCATGCTTAGGAGTCCCCTGGATTGTTATCACAAAGCTTTTGTACTCTTTCATCAGATCACCTTCTAAGACCCTGAACGTGATCAAGTTCTTCTCCGGCTCCAACGCCTCGATCCTCTCCTTCGCCTTCTTGGCAACCCCATCTACATCATTTAGTTAACACTTTATTTATTTATAGGCTTGATTTTTATGATTAATCAATCCGAATATCAGTTAAAAGCATACTATATTTGCAAATGATGATATACAGTCATGGATCTATATCTAGGATTAGTTTCACGGTTTATAATTCTCTAGTGATTATTATAAAAAGTGATAGTGGTAAGTGACAGTCTAAGATCAACTAGACACGTTTTTGACATTTCGTATTTAGTCTTAATTAATTTCAGTTCAAAATCCACCAATTATTATTTTAAAAAAAAATTGTATAAAAATTGACTTGCCATGAACGTAGTCCCAGATGACGACAGTGCCAAGTTTCCCCCATTCGCCTTCATGCAGTTCACAGTGTTGAATGTGTACCGGAGATGCTGTAGAGATATGGTGTGGTTTTTCGGAGAAGATGTTAAGGAACTTATCAGCCGAAGCTTTGATCTCCACGTCTGTCTCAAGCTTCCCCACCAAACTAGACGTCTCTGTTTGCTTCACCTTTTCTTCCTCGGCCAAGAGAGATGTTTGTCGATCTCTTTGGAGACTTCAACACAGAACTGGAGGAGAGTCTCGGGATGAGCCACCTCGTTGCTAATTTTCTCATAATCAAGCTGCCAGTGCACAATACTCCCTGGCCCTCCTTGCTTTGGGGTCACCTGGATCGTGAGAAAGAAATTTTTGTATTCTTTCACTAGATCACCGTCTATAACCCTAAACTTGATCAAGTTCTTCTCTGGCTCCACTGCCTCGATCCTCTCCTTCGCTACCTTTGCCTCCCCATCTGCACCATTTATTTAATACTTCTAGGTTTAGTTTTGAGTCTCCACATATGCACGTACACACGGATCTGAGATAAAAACAGTACAAATATATATGAAAAATGTTTATAAAACATTGACTTGCCATGAACGTAGTTCCAGTAGACAATAGTGCCTACTTTTCCCCAATCGCCTTCATGCAAGTCACAGCCCTGAATGTTTCCGGGAGATGATTTGGAGATATGATGTGGTTTCCCCGCGAACATGTGATGGAACTGTCCAGCTGAAGCTTTGATCTCCACGTCTGTCTCAAGCTTCCCCACCATACTAGAAACCTCGGTTTTCACCACGGCAGCCATTCTTCGTAGTACCTCCGATTTGCTGAGTATAGGGTTTGTGTAATTATTAATTGAAAGTTATGTGGTTAATTACTTCTATTACTAAGTACTAAATCATGGAACTCTTAGAAATACCTTTCTTAAAAAATGTCTATAATCCAATGTTTTTAACGCATTACAGACTACAAAATTTGAGTAGGTAAAATTTATATTTTATTTATGTTTTAATTCTAATGTAAAATTGTTTATATAAAGTGTGAATTAAATTAAAAAAAAATCAGAAAATATGAGTTAATATGTTTATGGCCTACGAATTTTGAGTAAATAAAAGTTTGTTTGGTTTAGTTTTAATTCTAATTTGAATTTTGTTTATGTAATATGTAAATAAATGAGATTAAACTTCTTAGTTTCTTCTTATTGGGTTACTTGGAAATTCATTTTAAAATAATTATTTTTGCAATTGTTAAGAAATTAGTGAAAATAATAGACCACCCAATTAATATATGTCAAAATTATTTAATGACTCGACAATATGAAGAGACTTGGACTAAAGAGGACTAAATAACCAACATACTTCACATTAGAACTGGAATTTGCAAATTAATTTTTGACAATTAATATCTATTTCATTAACTTAGGCATTAAAATTTTATATTTTATAATTTGTAACAATAAACTAAAGGGGTACTATTTGATTTTGATTAATGTAGAATTATTATGATTATAATTTACAGAATTTTAAAAATAGTTAGAGAGTTTAATAAAGATTTCACATATTCAACATTCACGTAGACCTTCCGGAGAATATCTCTTACCATCTACTATTTTGAAGTCTTGAAAAGTTCTTTCAAATGAACAAAAAAAATTACTGTCAATCAACCAAACAGCTTTAATATAATTTGAAAGTTAGTTAAAGTATCTCATCAATTCAGTAATCCCCTATATAATAAAACGGAAGTACACAACCTTTTTTGATAGACTATATAATATGGGTTATAAGATTAATTATTTGATTATTTGATAGGTTATAGGTTATATGGGTTGTAACCATTAATTAATTTCGATTTAAGATCTTCTAAAACAAGATATTCTAAAGAATATAGTAAAATCTCCAAAAAATATTTAATTGACCATATATAGACAAACAAATCTAAAAAAATAATAACTCTTCTACAGATTATGACTACAAAATAAACCGATTAATAATCTATCGTTACCTTCTGATAAGGTATCATCTTTCGGTTCATGTCTTTTAATTTTATCATACTTATAATGATGATTATTATGTTTATACACATTAGTACATTACAATTCACGGTGTACTGCGAGTTAAAACATTACACGATGGAGTTATATGACATGACGTGTTTGAGTAGATACTAATATATATTTAAAATTTCATCAATTCGGTGCTACACGGGTAAAATATCATTTCTATATTTTGTTAATAATATAAATATTAAATTAATAGACATATCTAATTAAGTTGATTAAATTAATACTGTAATAAAAAGTTAATATGCGGTATATTGTGAGTTAAGTCATAGAATTAACAATCAAAATACAATATATAATTTTAAACACTAAAAAATTCAAAGTAATTAACAAACAATTTTTTTTTATCAAATCACTTAATTCGCGGTGTACCGCGGGTAAAAATCTATACAAAATATATGTTCTTTCCATAAGTCATATTCAACGTATGATTTAGTGGCATAGTGTTTCATCAAAACGAAAAAATAACTTTTAAAACAAATATAACAATCACATATATGGTGCTTTAAATAAAAATTACAAAATAAACAAAAGAAATTTTAATATGTGCTCTAGCACGGGTCCATCATATTTAGCATATGATTTTATTGCATAATGTTTTATTCACAACAACTTTTAAAAACAATCACATAAATTATATTTTATATAAAAATTACGATAGAAATAAAAAGAATTTCAACTCGTGCTCTAATCTAGTAGATAACTTATAAGGATTGTAAACAACATTTTATATATATTAAACCAATAATACATTATTTTAATAGAGTCTTTATAATTCAAAATTGAATAACAAAAAAGTTTTCAAAAGTTATATCTCTTTAAAATTACAATATCAATAACACTCCTTAAAAGTTTAAAAACATATCTACACAGTATTTTATGTATAAAGAAATAAATTTTTGTTTCGATGTGGCTCAACTAAAAGAGGATTTGGGGCACACAAAAGATCTGAAAACTTGCTTCCACATAAAACTAAAGAAAGAAAAGTAATAAACTCAATATGAGACTTTTACCTTTTCTCGAAATCGTTTTTTCTTCCGATGAATATTTAGAGGAAGAGTTCATTATGTGTTTTAGGCTTTTAGCTAGTTATAGATCGAGTAGAAGAGGAGACCCTTATCCGATCAACAGCTGTAGTTACTATGAGTGGCTATAATATTCGTAGCAATTACTGAGGCCATTTAATCACTTGGAGGCTGTAGCCACTTGTTATATCATATACTATAAATTTTGAATTTTTAGTTGGATTTTATTGGTTGATATAAAACTTCCCAACCAATCTGACATGTAAGCTGTAATATATCATATAGTATAAAAAATATGCTTACTACTTTACTAGTGTATTGTCACTTGTTATATATATGATTTGGATTGTAAGTCCATAGAACTTACCTGAAATTCCGAATAGCCAAGTTACTCAAAAGTAACAAATTTCAAACATAACACGGTAGTCGGTAGTATACAAACACTCATGACACACTCACTCCTTTTTTCTTTGGGCAAAAGAATATACTCCTTTGTCTTTATTTATTGCAATTTCAAAGACTAATTTATAGAGCGCATGCACGCGCAAACACCCACATATATGAAGATTCTTCCTCTATTCTTCGGAAAAGAGATGTTCATCGATCTCTTTGGAAACTTCGATTGCAAACTGGATGAGAGTTTCAGGGTGAGCCACCTCCTCGTTGATTTTCTCATACTCAAAGTGCCAATGTGCAACACTTCCGGATTCTCCGTCATTAGGGGTCACTTGGAAAGTGATCACAAAACTCTTGTACTCTTTCATCAGATCACCTTCTAACACCCTGTACGTCGCCCGATTGTTCTCCGGATCTATGGACTCGATCCTCTCTTTCAATACTTTTGCCTCTCCATCTGATCAGACATATATTTATAGATTTGAAATAATTAGAAATCTTACATTTGAAGAGCTAGGACCTATAGTGATATATATATTATATATGTATATATAACACATTGATTAAACTAAATAGAGAAATATGAATTTGACTTGCCATGTACGTAATTCCAAATAAGGATAGCACCAACTTGTCCCATTTCGCCTTCATGCAGCTCACATCCCTGAAT
The DNA here is from genome assembly GCF_000633955.1 of Camelina sativa. NCBI lineage: Eukaryota > Viridiplantae > Streptophyta > Magnoliopsida > Brassicales > Brassicaceae > Camelina > Camelina sativa. The sequence goes on from NC_025693.1 coordinate 27,887,954, forward strand.
GTTGGATGGAGATGTTCTGATGTTGTGTGGTCTCCCAACAACATGTCATGAAACTTCTCCGTCGAAGATTTGAGCTCCACGGTTGTCTCAAGGATCCCAACCAAACTAGTTGCTTCTTCCGCCATTCTTGATCTCCCACGCTAATTTGCAAGTGTCTCTTAGGGTTTTGAGTTTTGAGGATGAATTGGTTCCCTTCTGAGCTCTTCAATTAGCCTCTTTTATAGAGGAATGAGGACACCGATATACCAAGATTGTATCATATTTACTAATAATATTTTGATTAATTCTTCAATTTCTTCTATATGATCACGTTATATCCACCTGCCGTGGAGTATTGATAAGCCTGAATTATATGATATTTTATTTTATAAATGTAAATCTAAAGGCTATATAAAATATAGTTCGTAGCTCGTGTCGTGTCATACAAAATATTTTGAATGAGTAGCGATGTAGCATTAGCATTAGTAAGAAGGCAGTCACTTCATGAGCTTTAAGAAGATAAACTAAAACAATTAATGTGATTAAGATGTCATAAATCCTGTACCAATTCGTTCAAGTGTATTATTCGATATTTTATATCTCTAAATCTCTAAGCATATCTTCTTCTTTTTTCAACCCTATAAAGATCGTATCTTTTGTAAAGGGAAATGGAATACAGGTTATTTCATAATTTTTAAAAGTTTGAAATGTATGTTGAAAACTACTGTTTATTATCTGGCCGTGTGTCTCTTGCACAATGAAACAAAAACAAAAATTTGATTATAAAATTAAAATGTCATTTCATTCTACATCAACTTGAAATCAACAGAAGAAAACGAAAACACACACACACACAATTATATACCTGGTGACGTGACAGGCAATTTGAAAAAGCTTTTTTCTTTTGATTAAGAAAAAAAGCCATCAATTATCTTAATTATATATTATTACCTGATGAAATTGACAGACAATTTGACAAAGTATTTGGTAATCGTCACCATCAGATATTTGATTTGTATTTTCAAATTATAATCATCGTCGTATTAGGTAACGATTTTATAATTATCATTATTGTGGACCTGCAGTTTATCTTATAATTATTTTATACATTTTTGCTAAAAGCAGATTTTGGATTTTGGATTTTGGTATCCACTTTTTATATATATTAATGTTAGGTTATCACCACGTAAACACACAAACCAAAATAGTGACATTATAAACAGTGTTACAAGAACCTTTTAAAAGAACAGCAAACAAACCAGAGAAAACATTCTTTGCTAAAAAGATTTCTATAAAAAATGCATGAAAATAAAAAGGTTACAAGGCTCTATTGTTTCAAATAGAAAGCCCACAACACAAATAAAAAGAGTGAGATGATAAACACATCGTTATAACGACAGAACACATCTCCGATGTTTTCGTACATACAACAATTAATACATGGCTACTTAAAGGAGAAGCAACCGTTGTAATATCAAACAAAGCAATACTATATATTACATCTAAAGTCTCTATGTTTTGAGAAAATTAGATTCAATATCTTTAGTGAGATAGACTGCAAAATCCATGTATTTGTTAGGAGACGGAGACTCTGAGTTAAGCTTCTCGTATTCCCAGCTCCATCTAGCTATACTTCTTCCATGTAGCTTTGGTATGATCTGAAGATTACATTTGAAGCTACTATAATTCTCCATCACATCTCCATCGAACACAAACACAGTGTCATCGACTTGTTAGCTTCATCTATCTCTACTCTCTCCTTCATCTTCTCTACTTTTCCATCTGTAACACAAACAATGAAATCAGACTGATACAGAGACAAAGTAACTTTTGTTTCTTACCAACAGACAAAGTCCAATTCTTGGTGCATTTACAGTCATCACCAATTTTGTCTGGAGATAGTTTTGGTACACTGCGCGAAGTACCCTTAATAGCTTGGAATATCTTATCAGCTGACACTTTGATCTCCACTTCTATCATGGATTTCGCAATCTGAGCCATTACTTTTCTCTTCTTGATCTTTTGGTCTATGTGTAGCTCTGCTTATATAAGTGAAGTCTGTTGGAGGAAGATATAGAATCTGTACCATGCTTAGCATTTACGCCAGCTTATATTAATAGTTTCTTTGTTCTCTTCACATACAAGACGCATCACCAAGAATCTCAAAACTGTGACGGAACTTTACATAATTCACATTTAAAGTCTCAGGGTAACACTAAGGCTTGCCTCTTGAGACTTGTATAAGTCACAGATGGAAGAGTCTTGTATCACTTCTCCAATAGTTTAGACCTCTCTTTTAGCGATCTAACCACTATAGGTGAGGTCGAGAAGCGCCCTTGCTTGTTGGAAGCAGAGGCACAATCAATTACTTCTCTGCTCTCTTCACCTTCTAGGGACTTTTTTGGTGGCGGTGATGATCCAAGCAACTGTACAGTTAGGCTGCCACCTGCAGAGGATCAGAAAATTATCATTAGCCGGAGCATAGTCGATCATTTTGCATATCTACCCAACTACTAGCATCTAGAAAATGAATAAAGAACCCGATGGTTGAATTCTTAAAGTCAGATTACCTAGCACAAGAGCGGCCCCGATCCAACCAGCTGTGCCCCACCTTTCACCAAGGATGAACCATGCAAACCCCGCACCCCAAAGAGGCTCCAAACCATATATCACAGCGGTGTCTTTGGCAGATACATCACACATGGCAGTCATCTGCATAGACAGAACAATTTGAATGTAAAATCACCAAAATGAAACCAATATATACATCACATTAATAACTGCTAAAGTTCATATGATTAAATTGAGACACTAGAAAGATAAATTAGAGGAGAAAGCGAGGAAACCTTATGTACCTCTATCCACAGACAAACACCAGTTGAAAAAGCACCAGTGTAGAGCGCAGGTATCCATGGAAATGCAACCATAGATTCCCAAGATGAGTCCCATGTCCAGGAAGATGGGTCATAATCTTGCAAAATAGTAGACCATGTTCCACCAAAATACCACACCATCGAAAAGAGAGCAACGACACATGTCTGAGTAAAGATGGCATACATACATTAATACATACAGCTCTGTCAAACCATGATAGTAAATCATCACAAGCACAATTAAACTATTTTAAGAAGAAATCTTTTCTTACCTCATAGCCTAGAAGGGATAAGAACTTGTCCTTAGTTGTAGTACGTGAGATATGTTCTGTCCTTAACATATGAACTCCGAAGAACACAGCGCTTAAGAAATTGAACAAGTCACCAATCTAAACAAATGCAGCTAGTTAGTCAAAATACTGAAAAAAAGAAAACATCAAATTTGTCAAGGATCAACGAGCACTTACACATGGAGAAGAGCCACTAGATTCCAGCATCCAAACTCCCAAGATAGACATGAAAGCTCCAAACCACGTGCGTGCAGGTATTATAGCTCCAAGCATACCATCAAGCAATGGAACCACAATTATCTGTAACATTCATCAGAGGCAAAAAGATAATTACTTTACCTTCAAGACTCTCTCATACTTAATAGAATTTGTCAAAAGACTCAGAACTAATCACACAAAACTCACAGTGAAAATGGAAATAAATGATGCACGTCCAGCATCAGATGTTAGAAGACCAATTGCTTGCATTAGATACCCTAAACTAACCCAAAAACCTAACTCAATCCCTGAATTACGCGTTTTCACATCACTCAACGACCGCATAACAAAAGGAGTGAAGGGAATCGCAGCCACAACAAATCTCACAACACTAAAAGCTGCAGGATCCATGATCTCTTCAACTTCTTTAACAACTGCAATGTTACTAGCTACAAACATAACATGTCAACAACAGATCAGAACTTATAAACTTCCACATTCAATAAACAAACAAACCCAAGTTCCTACTATATATCTTCGATCAATCCAAATTGAAAACACAATTTGTTCCCATTCCCATATGGTTTAAGCGCAAAGACAGAACAAAGATCAAAGATTGAAACTTTGAAACTACACATCGATTCAAACACCTACGCACACACAAAAAACAAAGTAGAAACGCTTTGAGCTTACCATAAACGATTGTAATGGCATTCAGAAGAATGATACTTCTAAATTTTGTAGATTCAAACAAAATCTTTCGCCACAGAGCTCGTTGACCGAACAAAGATTGGAAATTTAGGTGTAGTTTCTTCTTCTGAGGGACAATCTCGTTTGAAGACAACGGAAAAGGGTTCAAAGCAACACGCTTTTTCTCGTAATTGACACGATCGGACCCATGAGTTTCTAAATTATCCGATCTTTTAGAAGCATTCGTGATTCGAGACGAGGAAGATGAGGGAAAGGAGTTGCTGAAAGAGAAAGGTTCGTGAAGAGCCCGTTTGAGTAGAAATAACGAGTGGGAAGGAGAAGCTACGAACTTGATTACCGCCATTGAAGATCTAAACCAACATTGCGCAGAGCTCTCTCTCTCTGTTCCTGACTAGGACAGTCACCATCGTGTTCGTGGTCATCAACACTAAATATCTTAAGATATTATTAAAATGTAATCTTGCTGATTAACCGGACCATATAAACCAAACCAAACCGTGGTTTTCTTTTTAAAGTCCGGTTATTTCAAGGCTGGCCTAACCCGGTATATTGATAGTACGATACTACGATTAGTATTTTTCACTTTTATAACATACATGGAGATTTCATTGAAGCCTTTTATTATTAACTCACGTCGCAGTAAAGTAAACAACGTCGAGATAGTAGCAACTTAGCATACATAGAGGTTAGAGCTATACTACACGACGCTTCAAATTAATAACCTCAAACATAACTTGACCGTAGTAGTATATATGCACATACATACGCATGAGTTCGTGACACGATGTTTCGCACGAAAAGTTGGTACACATATCTCATTATTTATAGCAGTTTCAATTCAAAGAGTAAATTTGGCAGACGTGCTTGACGTCACACTTTCACACACACACAAACACAAAACACATACTTATGGGTTTAAGAGGAGTCTTCCTCTATTCCTCGGATAAGAGATGTACATCCATCTCTTTAGAGACTTCAACAGCCAACTCTAGGAGAGTTTCAGGATGAGCCACTTCTTCGTTAATTTTCTCGTATTCAAAGTGCCAGTGTGCAACGCTTCCAGGTTCTCCTTCCTTAGGGGTCACTTGCAAGGTGACCACGAAATTCGAGTACTCTTTCAATAAATCACCCTCTATCACCTTGTAGGTAACCTGATTGTTCTCCGGATCTACTGACTCGATCCTCTCTTTCACTACTTTTGCCTCCCCATCTGCACCAAAATTAACATTCACATACTCAGTTATGACTTGGAAACCAATGAATCTTATATAAAAACAAAGATATATAAAGTTGACTTGCCATGAACGTAATTCCATAAGATGATGGCACCAACTTGGCCCATTTCGCCTTCGTGCAGCTCAGCACCCTGAATGTTGGTTGGAGTTGCATTGGTGACATGGTGTGGTCTCCCGACAAGCATGTCATGGAATTTCTCCGCCGAACATTTTAGCTCAACAGTTGTCTCAATGATCCCAACCAAACTAGATGCCTCTTCCGCCATTTTTTACAATTACCGCTGATTTTATAAATGTCTCTTAGAGTTTTTAGTTTTGAGAGTGAATGGTTTCTCTTCTGAGCTCTTTTGACCCTTTTTATAGAGGAACGTATAAACCGAGAATAAGCCTAATTTCATTGTTAATAATATTTTGATTTGTTCTTTCTCTTATGTGATCTCGTTTGTCCACCTGTAGCTAACTGATAAGCCTGAATTGTTTGATATATATATATTTTTAATGTATATTCAAATATAGTTCGTAGCTCGTGACAATAAAATATTTTCAGGGAGTAACATTAGTGGGAAAGCAGTACGAAAATAATATCTAATGACGTGGTAGGGTTTTTAAACTAGATATGGGTTCATTAAGAGTATGTATGAATGTATCCCTTCGATATTTCTAGAGATAGCATGATATGGATTTTTGAAGAATAGCTATTTGATTGGTATAGTTTGAATTGGATGTGACTGGATCCATATAAACAAATGATAAGGTTTAAAATATTCAATTACACGAGTCATCATTTCATTATTTCCACTAGGTGTTTTTCGTTGATAAGCTTCTTGGAAGTTCTTACTTTGTAGAATATAATAAAACTCCGAACATACATGTATTATTGAGTATTTTATATTCCCAAGTAATTCCTAAAATATCGTATCCATTTTGGAGTCAACCCTCGCAGATCATATATTTTGTAAAGGAATACACGTTACTTCAAAATTTTAATTTATAAATAAACAGTATGATGTGTAGCTAGGTTGAAAAATATCGTTCATCTGTCCAAATCCGACATCGGTTGGAATAAAGATTTTTGGACAATATATAATAGATGTGGCAATCTTTTTCGCTTCAGCTTGCTTTTGGGATTAGTTAAGCCACATTATACTAATATTGTATAAAGGATGTGGCAATCGTATTCAAGGAGATTGTGGGTTAGATTAAAAATTTAGTGACGAATCAAATAAAGAGACAAAATTTGGAAATAGCATTCTGGTTCATTCTGTATATTAATTTGAAATTTGGATAAGAAATGGGGTGATACATATATATAGACTGCTTTTACTATCATTCAGTGATCAGAGGATAGTAATATACATATAAACTTGAAGTAGCCGCATAGCTATAGTACTACTACACGTTGCTTCAAATTAGAAACTTCAAACATAACTTGACCGTAGTAGTATGCATACACACATGCGATCGACACACCAATTATTATAAGTTGGGCACAGCTCATTAATTATTGCAGTTTCAAAGTACTTAATTAAGTAGATGTACTTAGCAAGCACACACAAACACACACACACATTAGGGGTAATCCTCTATTCTTCGGTCAAGAGATGTTCATCGATTTCTTTGGACATTCCGACGGCAAACTGAAGGAGATTCTCAGGATGAGCTACCTCCTCGTTTATTTTTTCATACTCGAAGAGCCAGTGGACCACACTCCCTGACCCTCCATGCTTAGGGGTCACTTGGATTGTGACGAAAAAGCTCTTGTACTCTTTCATCAGATCACCTTCTATAACCTTGAACTTGATCAAGTTCTTCTCCGGCTCCACAGCCTCAATCATATCCTTCACCATACTTGCCTTACCATCTGCACCAATTGCTTTAATATTTTACTTCCCTAGATTTGGCTTTACGAACAACATGAATATTTTTTTCTTTTAAAGTGTAGATGTTTATAGTGTAATCACAGTAGTAGTCATCTTCTTGTTAATCAATATTTGAGATCCAATTCTTTTGCACGCATTATTCTTAGTTACTATGAAATTTATGTAGCGAATACATATATTTTGCAATTTAATTAGTTTGAATTTTGGTTTAGAATCCAATAGTTATGAAAAGAAAGAGATAATAGATATAGATATAAGGTTCACTTGCCAATAACGTAGTTCCAGATGACGATAGAGCCGACTTTGCCCCAGTCACCTTCGTGCAGGTCACATCCATGAATTTTGTCTGGAGTTGCTTTGGAGACATGGTGTGGCCTCTCGGCAAACATATGATGGAACTTGCTAGCCGAAGCTTTGATCTCCACTTCTGTCTCAAGCTTCCCCACCAAACTAGATGCTTCTGCCATGATCTTTGCTAATCTCAAGAAAATGTAGTTAAGATATCTTTGGAGAGGAGTGTGTCTCTTTTCTTGAATTCTTTAGCTTCTATTTGTAGAGGAAAAAGTGAGCAAGTATTGAAGAATAGAAAGAAAAAAAAAACAAAGTTCAATAATAGACCCATTCTTTTGTTCCTTAAAATAATATTATGATTAGTTGACGGTTCCATCATAATAATTCACATGTCCAATACTTTATTTGAGGTTTAACCTGCCAAGCGTTGATCACACGGTGATGCTGTCTATATATTGCTATTATTGATCGAGCACATAATTCATGTTGTTTCTTTCGGTATCAAGTTTCTCTTCAAGTCAACACAAATCGACAAAAATGATAGTATAAAAATAAGATGTCAATAAGAGATTCTATTTGAAAAAAAAAATTATGAAAAAACAATTTAAAATAGAAAAGATAGTTTTATCATGAATAGTAGTTTCTCCACGGCCCCATCATAATAATTCATCTTCCCAACTATTTGCGTCTTAATGATGAAGATCACGATTGTCGTGGGAATGAGAGTTTGGATATATTTAATAAAATTCTTCTAGAATTGATCAATATTTCTGTAAAAACATGTAAAAAAACAACTAGTTGTAGAACTGATGAAACCGGATATTATTACGATCGACCATGATGGTGGTAAACAAATAAACTTGAAATCCGAGTTTTTCAAAACTCGTAGCAGAAAGACATATTAATTTCCAAAACATAAAACATTAAAACATTATATGCTTTTATTAAGTAACCCACACAGAGGATCGTAGCATTCTCATAAGCTTTAAGACACGCACACACACACACATACAAAAGGAGTAATTTTTTATTCCTCGGATAAGAGATGTTCGTCGATATCTTTGGAGATATCGACACAGAACTGGAGGAGAGTTTCCGGATGAGCCACCTCGTTGCTAATTTTCTCATACTCAAGGTGCCAGTGTACAATACTCCCTGGTCCTCCTTGCTTAGGGGTCACCTGGATTGTGAATGCGAAGCTCTTGTACTCTTTCATTAGCACACCTCCTATAACCTTGAACGTGATCAGGTTCTTCTCTGTATCAACTGCCTCGATCCGATTCTTCCCCTCTACTACCTTTCCATCTGCACCAATTGATCAACATTGTACTTTCCTAGGTTTGACTTTACGAATCAACATGAAGCCATTAGTCATGCAAAGAAAAAGATAAATAGGGATTATTTACTTGCCATGAACGTATTTCCAGATGACTATAGAGCCGACTTTGCCCCAGTCGCCTTCGTGCAGCTCACATCCATGAATTCTGCCTGGGGTTGCTTTGGAGACATGGTGTGGTTTCTCGGCAAACATGTGATGGAACTTTTCAGCCGAAGCTTTGATCTCCACTTCTGTCTCAAGCTTTCCCACCAAACTCGACGTTTCTGCCATGATTTTTGCTAATCTTAAGAAAATATAAGGTATAGAGATGAGTGTGTTTCTCTTCTTGAGTCATTTAGCCTCTATTTGTAGAGGAAATAGTGAGCAAAGTATTAATGGATAGAACCATTCTTGATCGTTAAAAACTTAAAATAATATCATGATATTTATTCAAAAAGAAAAAATAATAATTAGAATAATATCATGGATAGTTTTGCTCCACCTGGCCATCATAGTAATTTCATCTTTACACTGTTTGCGTCTTGTTATATTTTATAGTAATGATCGATGACATTATTCTCATGCTTCATTAGTTCATTTGGCTGAGGCGCTCGCTACAAAGTTTCTCCCCACTTCATCTTGTCGTAATATACTTTTGTCGTGTGTTGAACCTTTTATGAGAATAAGAATTGTTGTGGTAACTTTTTTTTTTTTCAATTAAAGTTACTCTAGTAACAAACCCACAAGTAGAATATAATTGAACCTAAGATGAAAGTTATAGCCCAATAGGTTGAAGCCCAAGGATTGCATGGGAGTGAGAGTTGGATATAATTTATAAATTTGGTTTTCTTGTGATATTCACTCCGTCTCATAATATAGGATGTTTTAGAGGTTTTTCTTTCTTTTGGATGTTTTCAACTAGGCCTGGGCATTTGGGTGTTCGGGTCGGGGTCAGGTTCGGGTAATTCGGGTTCGGGTTTTTCGGGTTTACGAATATAGGATCCGAGCAGGTGTTCATATAATTTCGGGTCGGGGTCAGGTTCGGTTCCTCTCGGGTTCGGGTTATTTGGGTAATGACTTTAAAAAACCTGTAATGTATCCAAAATATATTCGGTTATGGATAGTACCTACTCAAACATATCCAAAGTACCCACAAAAACCTGAAATGTACCCAAAAAACCCGAATAACCCGAAAAACAAATGAAACTGCATAACATGAAATCTTAAACAAATGAAACTGAGCATATCATGTCTCGCAAAACAATTCAAACACATACCATGTCTCGCAAAATAAGCATCCCAACAAAGAAAAGCATGTCTTAAAATCTTAAACATCCCAACAAAGCAAACGAAACTTAAACATCCCAACAAAGAAAAACATGTCTCGCAAAAGCATGTCTAGCTGCTATGAACGGAGAACCCAAAGATGAGACTAACAGCGGAATTAGGTTTTGGAGATCCAATTTGAGAGTTTTGGTTTATAAAAGCCAAAGATTCTTGAAATCGGACAAAAATTGGCAACTTCGACATGTTTATGCAAAGTAAAGAAGATTCACAAGGATTCAAGGAGAGGAGATTAAGGCAAACGGAAATATGGCAATATATGTGATATCATGTATGAATAAATGTGTTCTCGGGTTCAAACAGATATCGTCGGTTCCTTGGGTTCGGTTCGGGTAATACCCGATACCCGTGGGTATTTGGAAACAAAAACCGAGTGGTTATTTATACAGAAGCGGGTCGGGGTCGGGTCGGGTTTTTGCAGGTCAGGGTCGGGTCGGTTCCTTGGGTTCGGTTTATTTGCTCAGGCCTATTTTCAACTTTCTAGATAACTTTTAGATTACTTTTATATTTTCTTATTATTTATTTTATGCAGTATTGTTTATGATTAGTTGAACATTTTTAAAGTAGTTATTTCTTAATCTGCGTGCCTCTCTCAAAATATTTTATATTTTGAAACGGAGAGAGTATTATTTTTTACTTAACTTTTTAATTCATGGTTCGATGAAAAGCTAAGTCTCGTTTGTCTATTTAATAACGAAACCGGATACTATATTGCGATCGACGGTGATGGAGGTAAACAAATAATTTTGAAATCTGAGTTTGTCATTCACAAACAATTTCTGCCTCGCCAAATCATGATGTTATTAGTTTATATGAAGTCCTGAAGGATTCAGATATTGCAGCAATTATTGTTTTATTTTGTTTTTCTCGGTCAAGGGTCAAGACATCAGTTATTGCAGTATCATTTTTAACTTGAATACGTAATACGGTAATAGTAATACTAGTATTACAAACGTGAGATTAAATGGTATACCGTATACAGAAGAAGAAGAAAAAAAACTTGACTAATGACTAGAACGTCCCAATCTCATCTACTTTGACCGCAATAATCGATAAAAATAAAAAGAGTAGGGTGCTAAATTTTATCTTATTTTAACTTTTAAGCACAGTGAGCTGTCCTCTAATAAACCAACAAAGTCAATGCCTCAAAAGAACATTGGACAATGTGTCACTGTTACACCATGAGATTGATTAACAATAAACACAACTCATCGTCATTACCAAGAAAACCCCTAAACACAATTATTAGTACGTCAAAATCCATAATTAGTTAAAAATTACGTAACGTATTCGTGAACAAAAAGAAAGTGAAGACAGTAATGGTAAAGAGACGAGAGTGCTTTCAAAGAGCCTTTCCCTCGAATAAACACAAAGAGGTGACAGCCGTTATTAATACCGCCTGCCGTACTTTTTTCACTACAGACCACACACACACACTCTTCGCTTTCGACTTCCGAGACAGAAAAGAGAGAGAGAAAAAAAGAAGAATTCTTCTTGTAAAAGCTTTTGCCTTTTAGAGGAAAGAACAGTGCCAGATCTTAGAAGGATCCAAAGACCCATTAGGAGGAAAAAAGCAAAAAAAGCTTTTAACAAGTCAATAAAATCTTTATTTTTATTTATTACCCACAAGACAACAAACTTGCATTCCAACAAATCTCACTTCTTCTTTCCTCTTCTTCTTCTTCTACTTCTTCTTTCTCTCTTGTTTTTATTTGGCTTTGACTTTCACTGTCTCTTTGTCTTCATGTCCGTCTGTTTCTGAGGTTTTTGTGAGATGACTCACGTGTTGTTGGTACGAAGAGAGAGACATGGAAAGAACAGAAGATGGGACAAGAACTTGATCATGTGTTTCTTCTTCTTATTCTTCTTCTTCAGTTTTCAGATAGGTTTGTCTTCGTCAGCTTCTGTTGGTTATTCTCGTCGTCACTTCGTCGCGTTTCCACCGCCGAGAAAGGCTCTGAGCTACAGTACTACGGCGACGTTTCGTGGGCCATTGAACAGAGATAACATTTATGGAGACGACAAGAGAGTAGTTCACACGGGTCCCAATCCTCTCCACAACTAACTTTTACGCGTTGCTATTATTATCACTTACCCCCTTCTTCACCCCCACCCACCTACAAGGGCTACATCGCAAAAACGTAAGACGCAAACGTGGAACGCCGATCGCGATCCGAAGGTACTGGCTTGTTATGTAAAATCGAGTTTGTTATAGAATTTTGTAAGTTGGAATCCTATTTTTTTGTTTTTTTTTTTTCGTGGAGCACAGAAACGATTATATTTTAGCTTTTAGGGTAGGATTTGGTTCGGCTATATTGAACTCTTTTAATGTTAGTCTTAAGAATTTAAAGATTATACACCACTTTTGCCTAAAAACTAAAGGAGATTACTAAAGAGCAAATTCTGAATTGGTTATAAGTGTCGCAATGGTTACAATGTTGTTGTGTTTAATTCCTTTTCAAGAAATGTGAGATTATATGGATATAGTGATTGAAATATAAGGTGCCCTATATAATTTCATTTCGTTTGTGTGAGTGTGTGATGTTTTAAGAAATGAGATGGTATGGTTTTAGTGGTTGGAATTTGAGAAGACTAGTACAGAAGAAGCTTTGAATAATAATCTCATGATGTACTTTAAAAAAAAAAAAGATTTGATATGTAATGGTAATATGGTTTTAAAGTAATTGGAATTTGAGAAAGTGTGTGCAGAAGAAGCTCTGAATCATATTTACTTTCCTTCTTCAGCATCTACCCTCATTAAACCAATTTTTTTCTCTTTGCTCTCAACATATACCTACCCCTACTAATTGAGTAAGTGGGAATAGTTCTCTCTCATATTACTATTACCATCTTTTCAAATAACCTTTTTAATTATTTTAAGGAGTACCCTAAAAGTTTGAGATTTGCATCAACTGCTCTGTGACAAAAAAAAAAAAAAAAAAAAAAAAAAAAAAAANTCACAACTCTCAATCGACACATATGTAAAACGTACAAAACAGAGCCCATCTCAAACATATACTATATCAAAATAGTTTTCATCACGTAAATTTCAAATTTCAAAAAAAAAATCATGGCAACCATTTACAAACAGTGGTTTCGTGGGAATATGCAATACATCTTCGGATACTAACATTATCAGTCGAATTCGTTTTTAATTTTATTAAGAAAAAGAAAATGTCTATTAGTTAACTAAGAGTAAAAAGGTACTTTACCTCTGTGTTATAACTTTTAACAAACAAAAAAAGTGAGTAAAAAGATAGTATAATTGGATTGATTTCATTACATTAATCCTTGTAAGACATACTAAAATTTAACCATAATAAAAACTCAAAAAATTTACAATTTTATTCATAAATTAATTTATAATTACGATTTGATAGAAAGAGAAAATATAAACTTTTTGGGATGTGGGAAGTGAACTGAAAAAAAAAGTTTGCACGTAATCTAAGTATGACTCTATTCATATCATCCATATTGTTATACACTAAATATATTTCATTTATATTAGAATTTGTCGTCACCTAATTTTTTTTATCTAGCATTGATACATGTTTAACATTTTAAACTAGTGAAAGAATGATATAACGGGATAGAGTGACCGGAGTTTGATTGATATCATATTATTATTGGTTAAAAAGGACATATATGGAGAAGAGAGAAATGGTCAGGCCAGGGCTGTGAGTCTGTGACACTGTCCATCTTCTTTATTGCTCCCATCTGCCTCTCTTCTTTACCTGTTTCCTCTTTTTGTATAATCCTCACTTTTCTACATCTTCTTAAATATACGCGGTCACGTCAATTAATGTCTAAAATCTCGTTTAATGCCTACAAGCTTGAACGAGGTCCGTCGGTAAGATATTTTTTTTTGCAAATCCGTTACAGGTAAAACATAAGGCCAAAGTCTATGATATCTTGTTACGGCGTGTGTTTTGATTAAAAACTTAAAAAGGAATTATAGCGACGGTTTATGTATACGATGCATGCGATAACCAAGTTTCGGGCTTGTATTGTCTGAGAACTAATTCAAATACTGTCTTAAGAATATGGCTAGACAATATCGGCCGAAAATTTAAAGATGAAAACATAGCGGAAACTAGAATTTGAAAGACCAGGTTTGTTTTGTCAACCAAGGAAGACCCAACCACGTCAGTAACTCCTAGGGAAAAGTGTAACTAGATTTAAATATTTGTGCATTACTTCTTGCTAGTACTATTAAACACTCTTATAAATGTATTACCACGACACATAACGGTCTTAATTATGATGCACCTTTTTTAGCACTCCCAAAGATTCTCCAAGTATCGGTAGAAAATATATCATTAATGCACTATTTTGTTTGACCTAAGTTTTAGATTCATTTCATAAGAATGTGTGTTCTTAATTAATTATCGGCACTCACTAGCTATTTTCTTATTTGGGCATAGGATAGCATTTAGCCTTTTCGTACATAGAAAGTCGAAACTAGTTAATGTTAATAAACGGTGTTTGAACGTTAATGACTTAGCAATAATTTGCATTTATAACCCAAATTTGTTAACTTTTATTTCTAATTATGTACTCCTCTGTTTCACAAAGAGTGTCATTTTGACATAATGCACACAAATTAAGAAAATTGTTTAAATTTCTGTTTTACCCTTTATAAATACACTAAAGTTTTTTCTCTTTCTAATTAATAAGCTCAAATAATAAGGATAAAAAAGAGATTTAAGCTTAAAATTTGCATTGGAAACATAAAATGACACTCTTTTTGTAACAAGAAAAAGTGTCAAAATGACACTTATTGTGAAACAGAGGGAGTAGTATTTGTTTTTATCTCATGTACTCTCTCCATTTTTTTTTTTTTATCGTTTGTTTCACACAAATTAAGAAAACCATTAAATTTTCTGTTTTATTTTTTTTAATATATTTTCTAATTTTTTTATTGGTCATAACATTAATAAAGTTGGATAGAATTAGAATTTTTTACCAAACATTTTGTATTGAAAATCCAAAACGACAAGTATTGTGAAACAAAAATTTATCTCTAGAATGATAAGTAATAATAAACGGAGGGAGTAGTATATTGGTTTTATACTTTTATGTCTACTTGTATCTTTTTGTCCAAAACGACAAGTATTGTGAAACAAAAATTTATCTCTAGAATGACAAGTAATAATAAACGGAGGGAGTAGTATATTGGTTTTATACTTTTATGTCTACTTGTATCTTTTTGTGTTTTTTTTTCCCTTTTTCTCACATTTTTTTTGAGTGGATATTTTTTCAATTAATACATTGATTAGATTTGATTTCTAAGTACCCCTATTTTGGGGTCAATTTATAGGTACTTAAAAGTTATCAACATTCTTTTTTTTATAGGTAAATTCAATTTTTTTTTTTTGTTTTGTCTTATGTATATGAAGGGAACATAAATGTAGATCAAGACATAGCACAATGAAATGACCAAGACATATACGATACACACACCCGAACATAAATGTAGATGAAGACATAGTCTAAATGACTTATGCTAGTATTGTTGAAGTGTCACCATTTAGATTTAAATTTGATGATATACTTTAAATCTGAAAGATAAGTGACCTAAATCAAAAGGATACTGCACCACCAATAGATTATTTAGAGCATTATTACCGGAGAAATCGTATTCACCGTTACTATAAAAAAAGAATATTTAATATATGACTAATAAAAAACAGACAAGTGTTAAAAAAGACTGAGTAACGTTTCTTTAGCAAGTAAATTAAGTAACGGTTCTTCTTTTCCTCTCTCCTTTTTGTATTTTTTAATTAGTTTTTATTAAGAGAAATTGGGAAGAGTAACGACTACTAATGATGGTTACCAAAGTTCTCTGTTATTTCAGAAAAACCTTTAAAACATAATTGTCATTAAATTAGACCGGTCATGTATAAAAACAAGACTATTTAAAAGCCTATAGGGTAGTAACATTGGGCTCAAACCATATTCGGCCCATATGAGTAGAGGAGAAACAAAACCGGATAAAACCGGGGATTCGGTACGAGAAACAGCCGACTAAAAAGTAAAAAGAAAGGAGGAATATGCCATATAAGAGGTCAAAACAAAGGAGAAGATTCGTGAGTGACTCATCATCTCTGTCTCTGTCGCTGTTTCCTTCTTCTCTTCTTCTTCTTCTTCTCCTTTTCCAAAACTCTTTAATATCTTTGTTACTTCCATTATTATATTTTTTTCTGTTTTTTTTTTTTTTTCTTTTATTATCTTCATCGCTTAAAGGTTCAACTTCGATCTCAACATCACAAGGTTAGTAGTCCTCTACTCAAATCTCGCATATTTATAGTGCTATCAAGGTTCCTCTCACTTAGCTAAACCTGTTCTGTATTTACGATTTCAAATCGTGTCTTTTGATTCTACGGGTTAGCTTAATTCGTTTCAAACGTAACGATTATAAGATTGAATTTGAGAATCTATTGCTGCATGCTTGCTGACTTCAACAATTTTGGATGAATTGAATTCCCAGTTAGTGTTAAAACCCTATGAATTTGATATTGAAACTGAACAATTCTGGGTTGTTTTTCACAGTGAACCAAAAATCTAATTTTAGGTTTGACAGAATCTTCAAACTAATTTCTCAATCTGGCAAAAAAAAAAAAAAAACTTTAATTTTTAGATTTACTGGTTCAGTTGATTAATGTTTTTGTTTTCTTCTGGTGGTTAGAGTAGGAGCTGAAGAAAACAGAACCAAGCTAGTTAGGCTAGACCAGCAAGTAAATTATTGCTGGCTAGCAAAAGAAGAGTTTTTGTTTAGTGGGTTTTTGATATATTGAATCACTCCCTATGAGCCCTCAAAGCGTATCGAAGACGAGCAAAGCCCTTGAGGGTCTCCATGGGGTTCGTGTTGTGTCTCATTCTCCTTTTGGATTTGAGAGTATCGGTCAAGTCTCTAGCTTTGAGTCCGCTGATGCAGGAACAAAGCAGAGGCTATTCATTGAGTAAGTTCAATGGTTCTTTTATATATATCTTGTTGATCATTGTATCTGTAAGTTAAAAGGTGTTTGATTCAGTGTTCTTCTTTTTATCTTTCTGTAGACGTGTCTGGCAACAAAGACCTCCATGCTTAAGACCCATACATTGTTGCATCCACGGTAATATTCTGATAAACGTTACTCAGTTACTTCCATCTTGTTTTTCGTCTTTTATCTCTTTGCATCTCTGTGTGTTGTATCTTGATCCTATGGTTCTTCATTATGTTGACAGGTGATCGGAGTATCTTAGAAACAGCTGCTAATGTGATCACATCGATCCCTTTCATTTTCCTCGGTATGCAAACACCGAGGTAATCATCCTTTCTTGTCTATCTGATTAATCTATTATGTATACAGTTTTGTGTTCTTTGAAACGGTAACTGAATATGCAAGATATATATGTGACTATATAGGAAAAACCTGAACATGAAGGTGTATGCAAACTCCTTAATCGGAGTTGGAATCGCATCGAGTTTGTATCATTCTTCAAGAGGGAAGTTGAGGAAGTATCTTAGATGGGCTGATTACACAATGATAGCTACAGCGACAGTAGTAAGTCTTTTAAATTTTTGTCTATACCAATATTGGTACTAGTAATAGTACCTCAAATCTTGGTGATGTTCTATTCTACTTACTATCTGTTTGTATATTTGACAGTGTCTAACGAGGGCTCTTAGAGAAGAGAATCCAAAGTTCTTGATGGCTGCATCAGCTTTGGCTCTACCGTTCCAGCCTCTCGTGGTATCAGCTGTTCACACTGGAATGATGGAGGTGCTAAGAAATCTCAACTTTTTCACTCCATGTAACTAAAAATCTCAGTTGATGCAAATTATAACCAAATCTCTCAACTTTTGTTTGACTCAGGTAGCATTTGCGAAACGAGCCTTAGAGGATCCAGATTTGAAAATGGCTTATGATGTACACAAGATGTCTTCGTTGTTGGGCGGAGCATTGTTCATAGCTGATGATCTTTTCCCTGACACACCATTCATTCACGCCGGTTGGCATCTCGCTGCAGCCATTGGCGTTGGAACTTGCAACAAGCTTCTTCAGTAGTCCACATGTAGCAAATATATTATTTGAGTGATTGTGGAACTGCCATATTCTTGGTTCAGAGACACCACTCTTTATATGTGGTTTCACTGAGCTCCTAAATCAGCCGACATAACTAGTAATTATTGTAGTCATCTCTATCTTTAAAACTGTAAGGAATCGAAACAAGTCACCTGTTGTAATTTTAGGACAAAACACAAAACACTTTGTTTTTTCCCTCTCGCGAGCTTCAATCCTGGCACTTCTGATCACAGATGAGATACAGCTCAAAAAAGACCTTAGAAATCAAACTCATTAACTCAATCTCATATTCCAAAATATTTATTTAGTTAATATATTAGTTAACGAGTTAAATCGAGTGGTAGCATAATAATTTGGGTTTAAATTTTGTCAACAGCTTTAAATAAAAAAGGAAACTATTCTTTTCCAAAAAAGAAAGGAAATTTGAAATTAAGCAAAAAGAAAAACAAAAATAGCATGAAAAGTTTATTATTATGTAAAGGAAAAAGGAAATATTAAACTTCAATTCCTTCTTTGTTTAGGTTAGGTTTCTCTAAACACGTTTTCGTTTGCATACCCTAATATATATATATATATAGACGAGACACTTCTATCCTTCACTCTGAATCTGAATCTAGAGTTTTTTTTTTTTTCTTTGTCTTTGTATTCTCCACTAATTTCAAAGAATGAGTGAGATTGAAGAACTTGTGTGTATTGATGCAAGGGTTATCCGCAAATCTACATCGAACACGGTAGAGATCAGAGTAACGCGTAGAAACGTAATCACTTTAGGATCAGACACTACTCCTTCTCCTCGTCCGTTCCCAACTCCTCACCTCCTTTTAACCAACGTTATTAGCTTTGATGAAGACTACATGAATCTTCTCCTCTATCCAACCCTCCCAGATCGCAACTTATGCAGTATTCTCTCCTTCGAGATTGCTTCCGAAGCCAAACGAGTTCCAGGGCCATTGTACATCTCCTTTGACGTCACGTTAAGGCCAGAGATATTCGAGGAACCAGACATGGAAACATGCGCTATTTGCTTGGAGGAGTCACAAGACTTAGACGAGATGCCAAATTGTTCGCATGTCTTTCATGATTATTGTATGCATGAGTGGTTATGTAGGACTAACCATTGCCCTCTCTGCCGTGCTGTAATTATGGATGACTAGCATCCCTACTCTACTCCAAAACAACGTCATGAAGAAACGATATTATATGCTGAGCCTTTGTTTTTTAGCCGAATTACAATACTATGTATAACCAAGTTGAGATTCATCGCCGATCTCTTTTCTTTTGTACAATTATGAAATTGGAATTTTCACATAGACCAAAACTTCAAATATCTCGATTTAAGTTAGCTCTGTTTTAATTTTCCCTTGCTTGTGATTAAAGATTGAACTCAGAATGTTTCTTTTGTTTGCTATAGCGTCTTGTGCGTATCTTTTACGAATTAACAACACACAAATCTCAAGACGGTGATCACTTTAGAATCACTAGCTTAGAGTCACAAGACTTAGACGAGATGCCAAATTGTTTGCATGTGTTTCATGATTATCAAACTATCAATAAGTAGATCTCTTGATAGGTTTAGAGTTTTCAAAAAAATTCATTAATTGTTAGGTTATCTGATTGTTAGGATGATATCCGTAAAGTTTTTCATCTAGATTGATTATTGTTTATTCTATAGTAGCGAGAGCAACCTAGCTAGAATCTGATTTTAGGTTCATTGATAGACATGAGAATGTTATTGATTTTCTGAAATAATATTAGATGAGCAAAATTCCTATTTAAAAAGAGATTTGGTTTAGAGATTTTGTGAACTTATCAAACCTGAATTTAATGCTAGTTTAATCATTAGGATTTGCAAAGAAATTTGGAATTCTAGTTTTTAGACTTAGATAATTTTCGCAGCGACAGCTGGTTAATTTTACCATTGTGATTTACGTTCAAGAATTGTTCTTAATAAATCCTAACAATTGTTTAATATGATTTTCTGAATTTCCAAGAATTTTCCTGAACCTATCTTTTCTCTTATTAAATTGACTCTTGTTTTTTATTGCTTTTATTGCTCTTTTTATTTTAATATAAATTATTTGGTTGAGCATAATTAAATGGTTAATAATATATTATGTGAGTATAGACTCCTTGTGGATTTGATCCCTAAATACTACATTGATCTCTTAATTTGAGAGAGTAGTTCTATGATAAATTTGAGCTTATTAGAAGGATTGATTATATGAATGTGGATAACTTGTACATAACTACAAGTATTGTCATTTCAGAGGGTGCTGCCTACAACGATACGTACATGCAGTTCTGATCTTTTGATATACTGTGGTGAAGGTGACTATTTGAAGAAAAAGAATTTAAAAGCAGCAGAAGATCAGAACATAAAAAAGGTAATCTTGCATTAGCTAACAGCATGAGAGCACAAATACCTGTGAGAGTGATCATTGGTTCGGTGAAAAAGAATATATATATGGAGGCTTATATTCAGTTCAGAAGTATTGGCACAAGAAAAGACCTCTAGGAAATAAGGTCTTTATGTTTGAGCTTCCTAGACTTCATGGTCAAGCTTCTTTTAATTTTTTATTTTTTTTTGTTAATAATTCAAATTAGACGTTCTTATATTGTTGACATAAAATTATCCCCTATATATTAATAGAGAAGCATTTTGTTGAAAATGCTGATGTGTCGTCGCCAGAGCTATTTGGAGTCTTGGATATTTAATTGCATTTAACCATCTCAAGATAAACATATTTACAAAACAAATCTTTCGATTTATAAAATGTGTCACTGAAATATATAAAACAATGTTTATTTCATTATTATTTACATAAATATGCCATTAAAATTTATAAGTGATGATTCTTTCTATTAGTTTTAGAAAATGAAAAAACTTAATTAACTATTCAAACTAGAAAATATATTTAATTATTTAATTATCGTTTTATAAAAAATTTAATTATTAAAAGTTAATTATATTTCACAAAGAATTAAAAAATTATTCATCTATTTAACATTTTGAAATGCAAACCGATTTTAAAAAATCTGATGACTATTTATGTATATTTAAAAAATTAATTATCTCAAAAATATTAAAAATAAATAACATTTCGTAAACAATTTTAAATTTTTTCACC
Source organism: Camelina sativa (assembly GCF_000633955.1). Taxonomy (NCBI): domain Eukaryota; kingdom Viridiplantae; phylum Streptophyta; class Magnoliopsida; order Brassicales; family Brassicaceae; genus Camelina; species Camelina sativa. The sequence continues at coordinate 27,909,270 of NC_025693.1, forward strand.
AATTTACATTTTTGAAAAAGAAAAATCTGTCTCCTATTTAAAACTTCCAATAACTATTCAAATATATTAAAAAAATTATCAAAAATAACTACCAAAATAATCATAATGATAAGATATTGAATTTTTAATAATTTAATAATATATGGTGATTCAACTATCTTAACATGGTACTGAATTTTTTGAAAATCCCAGACATTCATTTTTCTCTATAAATTTTTACCACTACTACACTTTTTATTATTATTTACCATTTTATATATTTTTCTCTTGGCATTCTTAAAGTTAGGATTAGTTTTAATTGATTGTCTAAAGACATTGTCTTATCTATTTAATAGCATATTGATGTAGATAATAATGTGTAATATAATTGATTAAAAAAAACACACAAAAATACAGATTACTATAACTGACAACATTTTATCATAAGTTTTTCTACCATGTTTAATTTTTTTTCCACATTACAAGGGTGAAAATTATTTTTACTAAAAATAATTAAATGTAAATTCAAATAAACAAAAAAATTATAAGTAAAATTATTATTCTAACACCTTAACTCCTAAATAAAATTTTTATTTGAATTGATTTGTCCCGCACTATGTGCGGGTTGTTATCTAGTTTATACTATATAGATACTTACCAAGGAATCTGATTAACTATACCTATTTCCATCTGTGAGTTACCAATTAGTATATATGTTGTTAACCGTAGAGATAGGATATTCTATAGAGCGTTTTCTTCATTCTTGACTAATTTCAAAAACTTGTGTTGTAAGTTTTTGGATTAATTTACATAAATGACTATGTTCTTAAGACAAACCCTGAAGTCACTGTATTTGTCTAGATTTTAATCTCGCTCTGGTCAAAGTTACAAATGATGATTGAAATTACTTTGCCATGGCAAATGATGTATGTCGGATCTAAAACATGGTTCAACGGTAGAGATCAGAGTAACGCGTAGAAACGTGATCACTTTAGGATCAGACACTACTCCTTCTCCTCGTCCGTTCCCAACTCCTCACCTCCTTTTGACCGACGTCATTAGCTTTGATGAAGACTACATGAATCTTCTCCTCTATCCAACCCTCCCAGATCGCAACTTATGCAGTATTCTCTCCTTCGAGATTGCTTCCGAAGCCAAACGAGTTCCAGGGCCATTGTACATCTCCTTTGACGTCACGTTAAGGCCAGAGATAATCGAGGAACCAGACATGGAAACATGCACTATTTGCTTCGAGGAGTCACAAGACTTAGAAAATATGCCAAATTGTTCGCATGTGTTTCATGATTATTGTATGCATGAGTGGTTATGTAGGACTAACCATTGCCCTCTCTGCCGTGCTGTAATTATGAAAGACTAGGGTTTATATATTATATGCCAAGCCTTTGTTTTTAGCCGAATTACAATACTATGTATAACCATGTATAACTCATCAGAAACGTAGATAATATGTATTTTTAATTGTTGATATATTTATTATTTTGTGATTATGATAAAATCATCTACATATATAGAAATATTTGATTGCTTGATACATTAAGTATAGTTTACATTAAATTCTATATAAATATAAATTGTAGGTGTGATTGTTTATATATGGCAGTAAATTAGTCATTTTTTGGTTCTTTGAAATATTGAATAGATATTAACAAAAATTAAGCAAAACATATGCAAGATATAAACAAAACATAAGTATAATATTTTTGCTTATGTGTTTTATAATGTATTAGATGTTTGAAAGTAAAATTGAAAAACCACATGAAAGTTGAAAATTTGCAACCACACTAACAAAATGCTAATATGATAATAAAAAATAGTGGTATGATATTTGAGAGTCTATTTTATGTATTATTACACATTAGTATTTTGTTAATTAATTAAAAATATCTTTTCGTATAAATTTTTAACATAAGTTCTCAACTTTTATGTGGTTTTTATTTTTAGTTTCAAACATTTAATAAATTATATAATACTCTATTAATACAAATAAAAAATAAAAAAATATGAAATAAGAAGAACTAATAATAAACAAAATATTATAGATTTTTAAAATAAAAAGCGTAAACACATTTTCAAACTAAAAACATAAGCTAACTAAAAAAATACGTGATCTTATAATTTTTTTTTTTGGTGTGGCCTTGGGCAAATGTCCTTTTCGATATACATGAAACACGGCACTGGTTGATGATTTCGTTGGAATTGTTATAAAAGCATGCCATCCTCTACACTAAAAAAATAATAAATATGGTTTCAACATTATGAAGAAATAAGTTTCGGCTGAAGAAATCGATTCTCTTAAAGATTGATGAGTATTTTAATTTGAATATGTGGAAAAACAAATCGATTCTCTCTATAAGATTGAGTATCTTGACATCATAAACATATAAGCTTTTTTTATTAGACTACATTTGTAGAGTAGATTTTAATATTTGTTAACCAATTACAGTCTACAGACATAAAAAAGTCCAATATAATTTATATAACTAGGCAACTAATAAGATGTGGAAGAATATGATATTTTTTTCAAGTGCAATTTATTTTAAGGTATGGTTAAAACGGATATTAACTAAATTATTAGTCTCTGTATATTATGCAATGCGTGAGACAATTTCTATTTATTTTTTAACTTAAAAGTTTTGGAGGATTATAGTTTGATGTCTTGAGGAACATAGACAACATAGATTGTGTTGTTAATTTGAATGATCATTATCAAACAGAGAATAAGATTCCACTTAGTAGAATACCATATTAAGAATAAGAATATACAAATCCAAAAACATTTATTTGACATTGTTTCCTAAAAAAATCTGAGTCTAATACCTAAGGCTAAAACTGTCGAAACACATTTAAATGTTCAAACCTAAACATAACCCAATGCCTTTAATAATTCAAATAGTCAATGTAACTATATTTTAATAGTAGTGATCCGATAAGACATAAGAACATAAAGAAAGTTTTACAAAGATAATATGTTACTGATTGATTCTAATTAGCATTGTAATAACTATTCAAATGGCTTATGATCTTCTTAATTCCATCGAATATTCATCTAACTACACCCTCTCTTATTTTTTTAAATTTATCTTGATAGTGTGAGCTACTGATTAGGCCTGCGCTCTATTGGAATGTTCTGTTCGATCTCGAGAAATTCGAAAATTCGGTTTAACATCTATCTCACCAAATTGGACCGAAATTAAAATTTGAGTCGGATCGGGTTAAAATAAAAATGTATTTACACAAGCCCAGAGTACGTTACATATACAAGTCCGATAAAAAGCCCAGTAAAAGAAGAATAGTGAAGGAGGTGAAAGGAGTACAAGAAGATCGAGTGATGGAGGAGGAGAAGAAAAAAGAAGAGACGGAATAAGAACACGATCGAGTGATGGAGGAAGACGAAGATGAGGTTGAGAGAGAGAGAGAGAGAGAGAGAGAGAGAGAGAGAGAGAGAGAAGGAATTGGAACAAAGGATTCGAGCAAAGAAGGAGATTAGTATTTAGGGATGAGAAGTGAACAAGGTTCAAGGTTTAAATCGGTTTTCGGTAACCGGTAGAATAACCGGTTTTCGATAACCGGTATGATAACCGAATTCTTTTAAGAACTGCTGAGCCGAATCCAACATTTTGAATAACGAATCCAACATTTTGAATAACGAACTAGAGCGCCTCATCTATAAACGAGATTTTGAGTTTTTAACTGCTCCTTTCTTCATCAATCTCTCTCTCTCGCTAGCTTCTTTCTCGATCTCGTCCGTTTAGAGTCTGATTAATCACAACTTTTTCCAGGAATAAAAAGTTTCTCGATCGGGAAAACAAAGAAAAGCCTCAAGAAAGACTTTATCAGCAAGGTATCTCTCTTGTTTTAGGGAATCACAGAGTGTTTTGTGGTTTTCTTTTAGCTTTTCTTTAACGTGTTCTTTAAAATGTTGGCTCAGCGTCTTCATTGCAGGGAAGAGAATCTGATGAAAACGCTATGTTTTATGATATAGTTTCCTCTTCTTTTGGTTTTAAAATCTCAATGGTTTCGATGTTGTATGTGTAATCGCAGGGTAGAATCTGATGGGTGGGATTGGTTGCGAAGATGATGAGACAGGGAAGACTATGATGGAACAGAGAACTGAGATTCAACGTGATCCTCCGACGATTACGATCACAAGTGATACAAGAAAGAGTCAGATGGGTCATGAAGATAAAACACGTGATCGTAAAGAAGATGAAGCAGAAGCACTAGAGTGTCTTATGAAGAAAGCTGGATTTGGTTTCAATGCTGCTGCTAATCCTAGTTTTAGGAGTACTAGACAGTTTGCTTCAGCCAAGAGGATGAATGCTCCATCTATTCCAAGTAAAGTTAAACCTCTAAGCTCAGAGGAATCTCTCAAATTGTTTGCATCTCTGAGCAGAAAGGGAAGGCAATCAGGTTCCTCCCAGGGCAAGCTTCTTCATATGGAGAAACAGAGAGAAAACAGGATTGGTGCAGTCCCTGGAGTTGAAGTTGGGGATGCATTCAAATACAAATTAGAGCTCAAAATGATAGGTCTCCACTTCAACGTCTTAGGAGGGATTGATTTTATGATAGTCGATGGTTTGTCCATGGCTACTAGTGTGGTTATATCAGATGGTTCTCCCTACAAGGATTCATGGAGTTCTGATGTTGTTACTTATTGTGGTGAAGGTAACAACATCAGAACTCCATGAATCCTTGTAGGGAGAACCATCTGATATTGAAACCAGCAGCAGACCAGAAGATGGAAAGAGGTAATCTTGCTTTATCTAATAGCATGAGAACACACAAACATGTGAGGCTGATCCTTGGCTTGAAGAACAAAGGAGAAAAGGAATATATATATAGAGGCCTGTATTCAGTGGAGAAGTGTTGGGATGAGGAAGGGCCCCTAGGAAATATGGTCTATAAGTTTGAACTTTATAGACTTCCTGGTCAAAAAATTGTGTTGTAATTTTTTGGATCAATTTGCATAAATAACTATGTTCTGAAGCCACATTCTTGGTTCGGAGACATCACTTTATATGTGGTTTCACTGAGCTCTTAAATCAGCCGACATAACTAGTAATTATTGTAGTCATCTCTATTTTTAATCAACGTAAGGAACCGAAACAAAGTCACCTGTTGAATATATTTCGTCTCTCTGTGAACCTCTCGCACTCTCACTCGTTAATTTATAATTAAAAGGAACATAACTTAAGTGTGAGTGACAAAGAGCTTTGTTCAGCTTATCGAGGGCTGGATTCAATCATGGCACTTTATTGATCAGAGTCAGTACAGCTCAAAAAAGACCTGAGCAACATTAGAAATCAAGCAATGAACAGTCTCTCTCAAACTCATCAAAGTAATTCTATGTTTTTTTTTTTAGTGAGAGCAGAGAATGAGAAAATAATTTTTCTGCAAAGTTATATATTTATCTCACACATAGAAATTTTATTGATCTTATTCAATATCAACACAGAAAAACATGAACAACAAAGAATAAATTCTTACGGGGTTTCGTCAAAGATCTTTGTCTTGTCTAATGTAGATGAGCATTCTCTATACCATTGACCATGAGAATCAATTTAAACAATATTACATTGATATAGCTATATAAGGGTCCTTTTATATAAAGGAGACTCCTATCTTGCTTAGCAGATTTAACTTTACTTCAAAGAAAACCATTTATCTAATATCATGGTTGAGATTTTAAGAAACAACGGACCAAAATTTAATAAAAGGAAAACACTCAAGTTGCAACGTATGGTGGTTCTTACGGTTTATGGTCTTGCACGCTCATTATGGGAATGCTTCACGATTATACAAATTTAGCAGACACTTGACAAATTTTAAAAATATGCTTAAGCAATAATTAAGAGAGAGATATTAGATGATAGGAAGTGTTAGTAACGTAACTAACTCACTATAGTCTTTTGTTGCTTCGCAACGAATCTTATATGTAATCTCCTTCCCCAAATGGGACATGATACATGTCAGTAACACAACATCTTCTTTAAATTAATGAATGCCATCAAACTCAAGAATTTAGATAACTTTATTCGTTGAATGGAACATAACATCTTCATTGTAAACAACGAGTATATCTGTCTGGGATGACAAGACGAGAGTTTGTCTACATCATGAACTGCTTCTTTCCAGGGGCGGATCTATGTAGTGATGGGGTGGGGCACGTGTCCCATGCTACTTGTTAAAAATTATCTAATACATTTGGTTAGTTTAGTTACACAGCTTAATTGTTACCTAAGTGCCCCATGCATCTTCTTTGGTGAGAAGTTCGATTCCTGACTTTCATCTTTTTTTGTTGTCTTTTTTTCCTACAACCAAAGTTCTTTTTGTAATGTTTACTTACAGGTTAATATTCTTTTCTACTCTAAATTATACTTACATTTAAATTTAAAAAGTCTTGTAAATCTAGTTAATTAGTACAATATATATGTATATATTTTTAACTTATCTAATATATATATATATAGTTGAAATCTATTTAAATAAAGGATTTTGTACAAAAATTAATCATATGAATTCAAAAATAATACATAATATAACTCTTGCATGCAACTTCTAAACATTTCTACAATTCTATGTATTAGTTTTTAATATTTTAAATGTAGATTTGAACTCTTCATAGTTGGACCATCAATTTGATATACTATTTATCTGTATTTTATAAATTTTACCGTGATTACGAAAGATAATATTGTGTATTATTTCTGATTTCTCGATTTTTTCTTTACGTTTTTTAGAGTTAGAGAATAAAAATTGCAAAGAAATGATGATTTAAAAAGTTAATATACTGCACAAAATTCTTATATAATAAATAGTTAGATATATTTTTCATTTAAATATATGTAATGTGCAATTGAATATTTTTTTAAGCAAATAAAATAAATTTTAAATATACAAAATATAGAAAGTTCAATTTCCTTAATATTTTATAATATAAATTTTTATTAAATAATTTGTACCCCACATCAAATTTCTTTCTGGATCCGCCCCTGCTTCTTTCTTTCTACGTTGTGGAACTTTTGCAAGTGTCATTATATGTCTTCAATTGCAACAATCTGCAAAAAAACACCAACACAATACGTGAGTATGAAACAGCGGTAATACAAAAATATATTAAGCATAACATTCATAATTTTTGTTTCTACGTTAGTTCAAACATATCAACGATGAATATAATAATTTTCTTCATTTGGTATATTAATCAGGTTTATATAAGTCCAAGGAGATCCAACAAAATGTTAAATTAACAATTCATTAATTTATACAATCGTTAGTGAACTTAGAACCGATTTATCATTAGAGAAAAAAATTCGTTCTCTAAAAAAAAATATTTTCAAAAGTAAAAGAAAATTTCTTCTGTAGAAATTTTACATTTTTTAAAAATAGAAATTTTCTCAAAAAAATATTCACTATATATTTTAGTATTTATCTTCTATTACTTTTATATTTTTAGTTAGATATAAAATTTAGATTTATGATTTATTTTTTAATAAACAAAAAAGGAAATTTACAATTTCTTATATATTTTCTATCCATCCAAAACAATTTCAAATAAACAATAATTGTAAATTGTTAAAAAAAAACTCGTCCTTATCTTTCTTAATCAGTTAATCTCTTTTTTCTTCCAAAACATCCGAATTTAATTAATATTGCTTCCTTTTTTCTTTCTATCAATTTAAAAAAAAAAAATAATTAGTCACAAATATTATATTATTATGTTAAAAATGAACAGAATTATAATTAAAATTTCTTTTTCTTTCTATTTATTAAATAGGGGTAAATAATATATGAGACACAAAAATTATATTATTTTTCAATAAGATAAATAGAATTATAATTAAAATTTCTGTAGAGTCTAGAACAACTTTATGTACAACAAGAATCTAGAAAGTAGAAAAATATAAGGAAATGAAAATATGCTTATGATAAAAGAAACATCGCCTTAGTGAGAAAGTGTTTTGTTTCCTCTCGGCTTTAGGTTTTGTTTTTCAAAACACGTTTTTGGTTTTGATATAAATAAGGACACACTCTCATCGTTTTCTATTATTAAATCCTTCTTATTTCCTTTAGGATTATCACGTTTTCTTTTTGTACTCTCCACAAATTCCAAGGAATGAATGAGATTGAAGATTTCGTGAGCATTGGTAAAGTAGTTACTCACAAATCTACATCTAACACTGTGGAGATCAGAGTAACGCGTAAAAACAAGGTCACTTGCACTCCTCCTCCTCCGTTCCCAACCCCTCACCTCCTTTTGAACAACATCCTTAGCTTTGATCACCACAAGATGTATCCTCTCCTCTATCCAACTCTCCCAGATCCCGGCTTATGCAGAATTCTCTCTTACAAGATTGCTTCCGAAGCCGAGAAAGTTCCAGGGCCATTGTACATCTCCCTTGACGTCACATTATCCACACTAATATTCGAGGAACCAGAGATGGAAACATGCGCTATTTGCTTGGAGGAGTGTTTCATATTGATTGCATCAATGAGTGGTTATGTCGGAGTAATCAGTGCCCTCTTTGCCGTGCTGAACTTATGGACGACGAAGACTGGTAGACGTTTGACGCTACTCCAAAACAAAAAGTCATGAAAAAACGATGGGGTTTTCTAATTGCCTTTGTTTTTTTTTTTTTTTGAAACTTCTAGGGCAGATGATGTATGTCAAATCTGAAACATGGTTCAATAGTTTTCAAAATCATAAACGCTTTACTGTCTAGCTCTCAGTCTCTCTGTGTACCTCTCGCACTTACTCGTTTTATTAAATCTAACATGGCGTAAGCATAAATGACAAAGTGTAGACAAGAACAAACCTCATCATGTTTGCAAGTTAAACAAGGCCATCTACGGGCTAAAACAAGCTCCAAGGGCTTGGAATGCAAGATTTAAGGGTTATGTGTCGAAGATTGGTTTCAGTATGAGCAAGAGTGACAATTCCTTATTCGTTTACAAACAAGGTAATGACGTCGCATACCTCCTCCTGTATGTCGATGATATCATACTCACTGCATCAAGACAAGCACTGATAGACGATATCACAGAATCACTCAAAAGTGAGTTCCCGATTACAGATGGAGGCAGATTAAGTTACTTCCTTGGTGTAAAAGCAGAGTACAACAAGGCTGGGATACTTCTTTCACAGTCGCATTACACAAAAGAGATCATAGCAAAGGCAAAGATGCAGGACTGTAAGCCAATTGCTACACCAGTAGATGTCAACTCAAAACTCACCGTTGAATGTGGAGACAAGATACCAAATCCAACCGAGTATCGAAGCTTAGCGGGAGCTCTGCAATATCTCACATTTACTAGGCCTGACATCACTTATGCAGTCCAACAAGTATGCTTGTTTATGCATGATCCTAGAGTACCTCACTTTCAGTCTTTGAAACGTATCATTCGTTACCTTCAGGGCACTCGCAGTCATGGTCTTCAGCTTTACAAAGGTGCAATCGGTTCTCTGACAGCTTATACAGACTCAGATTGGGCAGGATGCGCTGACACAAGACGGTCGACATCAGGTTATTGTGTTTATCTTGGCGAAAACTTAATTTCCTGGTCCTCCAAACGCCAACAAACTGTCTCTCGTTCTAGCGCTGAGTCAGAATACAAAGGGGTTGCTAATGTTGTAGCTGAAACATGTTGGATCCGCAATCTCTTACTGGAAATGCACATACCAATTCGAACAGCTACTTTGGTCTACTGTGATAATATCAGTGCAGTCTATCTCTCTACCAATCCGGTTCAACATCAGAGAACTAAACATATAGAGATCGATCTTCACTTTGTCCGTGAAAAGGTGGCTTTGGGTCAAGTGAAGATTCTCCATGTACCTTCTTCACTACAGTTTGCTGATATCTTCACCAAAGGACTTCCGACAATGTTGTTCAATGAGTTCAGGTCCAGTTTAACCGTCCGGTGTCCAGACGATTTCACTGCGGGAGGGTGAAAGAATATGACTTTGGTCTTCCTCAAAACTCTCCTCCAAACTTGGTCAATACTTGTTGTAGATACTCTGCAGATCCTCTGCATTATTCTCGGGAGTTCAATCTTGTTTGTAACCTCTCAGTCTTTATATACATTGTAATCTCGATTGTAAACCTTCCAAGGAAATACAAAGATTTTCAGTTTTTTTACCCGGTTCAACCTTGAGAAACATGAGAAATCAAATGATGACCAATCTCTCAAAATCTCATACTCCAACAAGCTAGGAAGAAGAAGCTCTGCTTTTATACTTGTGCAGCACGTAACCTTACTCCAAATAAAGGAAAATTAAAATTCAGCTAAAAATAGAATATAACAAAAAAAAAAAAAGGTAATCTCTTTTCTTTTCTTTTCTTTGAGTACAATTGAATTGATATTCAGATCTCTTGATTGTTCCTAGCTAATTTTCCCTTACTCGTGATTAAGGTTGAGTTGATTACTTGTTTCTTGGATTATTCATAAAACTGCCTGCAATTTTCTTTTGATAATTTACTAATTGTGGATTATGTGATTCAATTTTACTTTTGCGTTGAATTTTTC
>NC_025693.1:27920406-27926744 GCF_000633955.1 Camelina sativa
AAAAAAAAAAAAAAAAAAAAAAAAAGAGGTACGGTATGTCTTGTGTTTTGGATACTCAATGAATGCATAAAAAAAACAAAGAGATTTACCTTCTGAATTTTCTTTTGAGTCCATTGCTAGATGAACCATCGTTCGTCAAGAAATCGAAAAGATATCGATAATAACCTTCACACTGTGTGTATAAATTTGTGTCCGAATCCGAAATTGTGTTTAGTTCCTTCTTATGATTTCATTTTTATCATTTTAATTCTGAATTCAAATTTTTTATTTTGTAACCAATAAAGTTGTGTGCGTGAGGAATTTCGTTCAACTCGGAAGACAACATATAGTAGTAGTAAACCGGATCAAGGTCGGCTAGATAAAACAAAAGCAGGTAATGGGGGCCCAGAACCACTCCATTTCGGATACAAAAGCCTAAAGGCATGGATGTATTGGAGGAGATGACCACTAAATATAAGACATTTGGGAAATTTTGGTCATGCATGCCCCATCCTAACCAATGATAACAAGTTCATTATCACACAATCCGTGGACAATATGTGTATGTATACCAATTGAAACGATGTATCATAAGAAAATAAATTTAATCATCAAACTTTAAGAATGGTTATTTATTTGTAGTGACCTTCTCTTAACCGACAGAGTTCAAGGGTAGCTACCCTCTCGAGCCAGTCTAGATCTTCACAACTGAACTATGCCTATATAGGATTTTTTTTTTAGTAATATTGATATCAACCAAATTTAATTTTCTATATAATGCAATCACCTATAAATTTTAAGCTTATTTATATTTTTAAGATGGTACGTCATACGTGAATTAATTTCAGTTATTAAAGATCTTGTTACTTCTTTACTACTCCTATATACTATACTAAAACGGTATTAATCTATTTATATATATACTGTTTTAGCATTTAATAATAGATCCATTTAAGTTTTAGACCATTCTCATATTCCTAAGGTTTATTATTGCATTTCATTGTAACGCTCAACGCATAAACAACTTTGACTACCCGTTATTGTCCCCACACACGGCCAGAAATGAATTTACTAAACTCCAAATATAAAAATTGATTATTATACGAATCTGATTTGACTTAATAATATTTAGTCAAACCCCTTCTTTCTCCCCAAATCCACCAATCACACTTACACACACCTCTTTAATTATTTCTATGCTACTTTTTTCTTTATATTCCATCAACTTACCACTGGCCATTTCTCTGTTTTTTCTCCCTCAATTTTTGTTCCTTTCATTTGACCCTGCTTGAAACTTTTTTTTTTTTTAAATATATTTTGTCGTGTTTCATACTTTAAATATTTTACATAATTTGGATATTTCTCTTAAGCTTAATTCCTTATTCCATATTCCACGCTTATCACAAAATCTTTCTCCTTTGTCTCGCTTTTTTCTTTTGTTCTTTCACATGTGTATATACACACATAACACACACTTACATTTCTATTATCATATAAAACTTCAACTTTACTTTTTCTCTTCCGAAAAAAACACTATCTATCTTCTTCATCAGATTCTATCGATTCTATTTTCCCTCATCCTCCTCCATGGCCATCTCACCTAATTCAAGCTCTTTAGAATTAACAATATCAATTCCAAGCTTCTCTCCATCTCCTTCATCGCCTGGTAAGATCATATCCAAAGATTAATTAAATCATATTTATTATATAGTTTTAATAGTGCGTCTTGGAAAGATATCCAATTAAAATAAAAATAATTTTGGTAGGTGGTGATCATCACGGGATGAGAGATTTTGACATTAACCAAACTCCAAAGACGGAAGCAGATCATATGATCGGTGCAACGCAACATGCCAACGAAGAGGATAGTAACTCCGGGGGCCGGCGGCGCAAAAAGCTCCGTCTAACCAAAGAGCAATCACATCTTCTTGAAGAGAGTTTCATACAAAGCCATACCTTAACCCCTGTAAGTATAAATAATTAGTGGTTCCGTCTATGTTTTGCTTACGTTGAAATAGAGGAAGAAGAAAGAGAAAAGAGTTAAATCTTTTTTTTTTTTTTCTGATGATCATGTCGGCTGATTATGTTTTAATTTGGGTGGCTGATTATGAAACCACAGAAGCAAAAAAAAGATTTGGCCACCTTTTTGAAGCTTAGTCAAAGGCAAGTTGAGGTGTGGTTTCAAAACCGAAGAGCTCGGTACGTATCTATCTACATCTTCATATATTGCATCATCCATATATACAAGATAAGTATTAAACCGAGGAAAATAAGAATTATAAATCGTATAGAATTGGGTATACGACTATACGGTGAGGCATGATATGTATATATAGGGTTTTTGGAAATATGCTTTTAGTGGTTGAGAATATATTAAATAATGAGAGTGCGTTGACAGAATATTTATATATAAAGATCGTGTGCGATCGAACATAGATTCTCTACATAATTCACCATATATACTACAATTGTAGTTTAGAAAAATGTAGTAAAGTGGAAGTGATCCTTTTTTTATCCAAGTGTTTCACGTTGATTCCCACATACATAGTTATCATCCATTTTATGCGACACATGAAAAGCCCGTACTCTTATATTTGTGTCTACGTGTCTATATATAAATGTCCATGATTCAAAATCAAAATATAGAATGAAATAAATGCACCAACAAGAAAAAAGCGATAGGGAACATGAGGGACAAAGTTAGAGACAGTAAATGATGTGTTTTATATTTTCAGCTCATCTCTGGCCAGTTCACAATTATGATGTTTGTCCCATATAGTATACATATAACTTTAATGAAACTTAATCACACACATACACTTTTTGTGAATGTTTTCTCTGTATTGTCTATTATATTCGACATAGACATAAATGTGGAAATGCGTACATTTGTTCATGTATTGATACATGTTACGCGTGGTAGGTTAGTACATGAAGTCCATATATAAAGAAGGAATTTAATTAGTTACATTACATAGCCCAAACGTTATAAATTTGATGATTAATGAAGAGCCTAAAAACATATACTATATTCACTGTAATTATCCTTTACTTCAAACTAATAAATCCAATTTTTAACTTAAGTTCATTGTTGAGATTTGTACACGAAGTAGAAGTCTAGAAAAATGTGAGAGATGTCAAGATGGTCTTCCTCTAACGTACGGGCATTCCGGGTCAATTAAGCAATCACTTACATATAGTATCACATGTGAACACATAGTACAAACACACGTTTATAAACTTATAGTTATATGCAAAGGTCGGTAGAATAGTCTGCTAAAAGTATAAACTTCTCAAACACCAACCTCGTTAATTAAATATATGAATAAAATCAAGCGTATGGGATAATGGTATATAATCAAACCTAGAAATTACGTATGATGTAAGCATATTTAATAGTACGCATGCCCACATTAACCAAATAGTATGGTTACACAAAATTTGATGTATAGGAGTAAGCTAAAGCACACGGAGATGGAATGCGAGTATCTAAAGAGATGGTTCGGGTCGTTGAAGGAGCAAAACCGACGGCTACAAATAGAAGTTGAAGAGCTACGAGCTCTAAAGCCATCAGCGACCACGGCTTTAACCATGTGTCCTCGGTGTGAACGTGTGAGTGATGCAGCAGATAATGACTCTAATGCCGTTCAGGAGGGGGCAGCTGTGAGCAGCAGCCGGTCACGGATGACAATTTCCTCTTCCTCTTCCCTCTGTTGACTGGTTTGGTTGAAAGTCAAAAGTCAAAAAGATTGAAACGCCTGTTTCGGGTGTAAAAAGCAAAGATTTGATGATGATTAGAAGGATTTTGTGTATAGTCCGCTAATTATTTATTATACACCAATGAGGATAAATAGTTTAATCGTCCTTTTATAGCTTTTTCGTGTTATTTCTTCATAATTATATTTTATTTCGTGTTTAACCAAAAAAAAAAAAAACAAATATCGTTTTTTTGTGCCTGTTTGGATTGAGTTATTGACTTGAATTGAGAGATGTTTTATTCTGTGCTAGACGACGAAATGAGAATACTGAATGGAGAAATTTTATAAAAATCATACTAATAGATTATTGATAGTAGCAACTAAAAACGATATAACATAGATGATAGAACTAAATTTCTATTTCATGGGCAAGGAGAAATTGTACATCGATCAATAAACGTCATTGTTATATTGACTTCTACAAGTCTCAAATAAGGCTGCTATATTTATTCCTTGACTAGAAAAAGGCTTTTAAATATTCAATTCTGGTGGAGATTTTCACCTACAATTCACCTGATGTCTCATTCCAAAAAAACTTCTTTTAATTATAGTTATTTCTTTCTATGTTTTTCTAGTGGGATTTGGTAATCGGTCCATAATGATTACTATTTTTTAAAAAAGTTCAACGTTCTGATACAAAAACCCTTATTTTTCATTCATGTAAATATTTCTTCACGCGATGTTAATATGTTAAGCAGGTAGATATTATAGTTATAGATTGTCTATACTGTATTTGGAGTGTATATAAACTACGTATGACCAAAAAAATGTCTCTCCCTCACCAATACCGATTTAATTCGGATTTGGGTTTTCTTAGCCCAACTCGTAATTTAAGAGTTTGAAAGCAAGCCCAATGGACTACCAGCTCTATAACCGTGCGTGTGTCAGTTCTAGCAAACTTGAAATGAAAATCTTCACAATCCAATCCTTATCAACATGAATATTGGTTCGGCAAATATGTTATAATTGGTCGCTCTTTCATTCGTTATAGAAAGAAATTGAATGAGTTAATTTATGTATCCGAGGTCCTTATAACAATCTTTCATCTTTGGATATGTGAGAAGAAGTGATTCGTACCTTTTAATATAGATCAAATTTTAAAAGGAAATGAAAAAATATATAATAAAGTGGAGACAAGACAGAGTAACAGAGGAATGTGTGTTACTACAATTACTGAATTAGGAGACGATGTATGTAGTATGTATGGATTATGCGACTCTGGCATGCCCATGTGCTTCGCACGTGCTTTCGTTTTGGATATGACGCGTGCATGTCAAATGTCCCGCGCTTTTCCTCGTCTTATTGGTCATTGATGTGGTGAACCGAACTATAGCTATGTTAAGTGAAAATTGAGAGACCTCATTAGTCATTAACTTAGAACATACAAATGCATTACATGACTTACAATCATGAAATCAGGTCTCTGAAGTCTTAATAAAAAAAACATACAATTGGCTTGTAGCAAAGGGAGAAACATATGAAATCTTCTTGACATGTATTTATAAAACTGATATGTTTAAGTTCAAAAAATAAAAAGGGTATGTTTGAAGGAAAAAACCAAAAATTACTTATATTTGATTTTGATTTTTTTTATTTATTTATTAATCAGAATCATGTATGAAAATATTTATTGGATTCACCAAAAAAATGAAAATATTTTTGGTTTATGCAAAAAGTTTATATATTGTGTTACCGTCACTACAAAGTCAATATAGTTTGTAATATAATACTATACGGAAAAACTTTTTTCACATCACCAAGATGATTACAAAGATGATTCAACCGTGTACGTTATAACATAACATGTCGAATTCATTGTTCACCACTCTCACCCATCTGTCATTCTCTTTTCTATTTGGACTTGCTAGTGAACTTCTAGTCTTTGTCCAGATTATTATTATTCAATAATTGACAATCGATACTTCTAACTATTCATTCTTTAAGAGTGATCAGTACGTAACTGAAAAGTTTATGACAATTTCACCTTCTTTAATCACGTGTTTAAGTCACAAGTACCCATCATTGTTCACTTTCAAGATTGTTTAAATCGCTTAGACGTACCTCCTTTTTTTTTTCAGAATTGGGATCAATATTGATCGATCAGTAAGTTTTGAAAAACGAGATCAATAACTTGTTACACATAATAACAAACTCTAAAGACAATTTACTCTAGTCTAACTGAGCAGTTGAACACCAGTAATAAACACCAATTAAGCTATAGGTCCGAATTGAATATCAATGCATTGGCTTTGATTGTCCAACATTTAGGTTGTCAAAGTCCACCATTTAGTATGTGTCAAAGAAAAATGGTCCACCATCTAATCAATATTCAAAACTTATCATGAAGAGAATAGTTTTAATATGATCGCTATGTTACACCAACACCGTTCGTCTTCTTTTTTTTCTTTTTCTTTTTCTTTCCCAACGTGTGTGGTTGTTTGTGAGAATGTCGTTTATCTTTCTATTCGGTACGATTGATAAGTATATATCTCAGAGATTATTGGAAGCATCAGTCGTATATTAATCTAAAATTTCGTTATCGTTCCTACAATTCCGTATATCAAAGGCGAGAAAACTATGTTAAGGTTTGACTTGGACTTT
>NC_025693.1:27933499-27947184 GCF_000633955.1 Camelina sativa
ATATCAATGCATTGGCTTTGATTGTCCAACATTTAGGTTGTCAAAGTCCACCATTTAGTATGTGTCAAAGAAAAATGGTCCACCATCTAATCAATATTCAAAACTTATCATGAAGAGAATAGTTTTAATATGATCGCTATGTTACACCAACACCGTTCGTCTTCTTTTTTTTCTTTTTCTTTTTCTTTCCCAACGTGTGTGGTTGTTTGTGAGAATGTCGTTTATCTTTCTATTCGGTACGATTGATAAGTATATATCTCAGAGATTATTGGAAGCATCAGTCGTATATTAATCTAAAATTTCGTTATCGTTCCTACAATTCCGTATATCAAAGGCGAGAAAACTATGTTAAGGTTTGACTTGGACTTTAATTATTCAACCACAAACATAATTTTATTACGCATACAGTGTGATTATTGAATGACACTGTACTTTACTTTCTCTTTTTTTTTTTAATTATTATTATCAAATTTCTTTTTTCGTTGTAAGAATCTTTTACTCTATTAAATTCAACCCTAACCTAATTTTTAGATGATATTTATATTAATTCATTTTCTTAACAATTAAAAGAGACCACAAATTTAAACTGTACCATGGTTACGCTGACATATGAAGTGCTTTCCAAAAGTTCCCTAAATCTTGTGCCGATATTTAGGATTATATATTTATTTGGTTAATTGAACGTCAATTGCATGAAAATATATATTAAGATAATAGACGTTGATTCCATTAGGATAAATAACTAGTTGAATAAAGTGTTTAACAAAAAGAAAAAAAAAGTGTATAATTTGGTTTTGTATAAGGACGGCAAATTTTATCTAGCATGCATAAATCGCAATTAATCATTCAAGTTTGGACTTATCTGAGGAAGTTGTGTCAAGTAATGTTTTTATGCAATCAGAAAGATACAGCAACACTAAGTCACAAGAAGGTCACGACATTCTCTGTCTCAACCATTTACTCATGTGGAACTTTGGTTGTGTACTAAAAAGGTAGTATTACCCATATCGGGAAAAAAGTTTATAAGAATAAAAAATAGAATATATATTTTTTCTAAATATAAAAGTGAATTAAATGATATACTGTATTAACAAAATTTATATATATACCAAATTGAGCTGTTTAGTTTTGTAACACTCAAAAACAGAGCGATTTCCATGACATGTTAAATAAACAAAATTGTGATGTTTGATATTGTAAAATTCCAATCGTTTCGTTATTCTATACTAGCATGTGTATTCCAATTTCTGACCATCTACTAAGTTAAGACTTGAGCTTATCTGAACAAATAATTCAGAAGCGACGTTATAACTAATATCATGGAGGGGGATTAGACAGTAGCTTAATGATGAGAATATAGGCTAAACATTTTATGTCGTCTAAGGAGTAATTGAGTGTTGCCTACTTCACGGGACAAATGAGTAAACCTAACAATAACATATAGACACACTCGACGCCATTAGCCAAATTCCATTTGAGCCATCCAATTTCTTAGTGGATCTTCTTTGTCTCCAGCCCATCTTGTCTCCTTATTTTTATAATCATTACTTTTTCTAAAAAAGTGATTTATTAAACATCACAAAATATAAAGCGAATTTCCAATTTTTTTTGTTTCTTTTTTCCTTTTGAGATATTGAACTATTGCTTCATCCATTTCTTTTTTCCTTATAATTTTTCGTAATGCAGATATTTTATAAGTATATATTTGATATCGATATTGATTAATTCATATTACGAAAAAATGGATTAGTTAAGAGAATGTGAAAGAAAAGGTAAAGTTAAAATACGAAAAGCAAAGAAGAGAGGGGGACAGAAGAGAAAAGGTATGTCTGCGATGCCCATCCCCAAAAGTAGAGTGCCACATGTAGACCTTCTTCTAAGATCTAACTCAGATGCTATTTTGTAGTAAAAATCTGTTCGCAGACTCAATATATATATATATATATATATATATTTTTTTTTCTATTTTACTTTAATCTTCGTGAAACACATTTGCATACAAAATAAAAAAATGAATGGCATGTGCATGTCATAAATATTAAAATTAAACTAGAATGAAAACTGCAAAATATGCTTCAATAATATTCTTATTCATACTTAAAAAAAAAATATTATTTTACTAGGCTTATATGTATTTTGTTATCTACAATGTGGTCGAACCAAAATGACTAGATTTTAGTTATGTAAAGTATATCACACAAAATGTTGAGAAGTATTCTTATCAAAACATACGGTATTTACATTACAAGATTTTGGGTAATAAAACTAAAACTACCAATACATATCAATTCTTGAACCAATATTTTTAAGAGGAAAAAAACTACTCCCTCCGTTTCATAATATAGGATGTTTTAGAGGTTTTTCTTTGTTTCAAAATATAAGATGTTTTCAACTTTTTAAGTAACTTTTAAATTACTTTTATATTTTCTTATTATTTATTTTATGCAGTCTTATTTATAATTGGTTGAACTTTTTTAAAGTGGTTATTTCTTAATCTGCATGCTTTCACTCAAAACATCTTATATTATTATTTTATGATAATATCGATAACATAAAAAATACTACTAACATACAAAAGAATAAAATAAAAATAGTAAAAAGGAACTTGGGTGGTCACGTATTTGCTGTATAAAGAGGTGTAAAGTGGTATCCCCTCCTTAAATTATATCCTCAAAACCCAAACTTGCTCACTCCTTCACACACACACACTGCTCCCAAGCCCTCTCTCACTTCTTCTTCTTCCCTCAGACACCGTTGTTTAACGGTTCTCCTTTTTTTGTTTTTCCTTTTTTTCTTTCTCTCTTGTTTCCACTTTTGCCCCTTCAAGATGATCTCGTGGCACGACCTCTACACGGTTCTCACCGCCGTGATCCCTCTCTACGTAGCTATGATCCTCGCCTACGGCTCTGTCCGGTGGTGGAAGATATTTTCTCCCGACCAATGCTCCGGAATCAACCGTTTCGTCGCCATCTTCGCCGTTCCTCTCCTCTCTTTCCACTTCATATCCACCAACAACCCTTACGCCATGAATCTCCGTTTCATCGCCGCCGACACTCTCCAAAAAATCATCATGTTGTCTCTCTTAGTTCTCTGGGCTAATCTCACCCGTTCCGGTAGCCTCGAGTGGAGCATCACAATCTTTTCCCTCTCCACGCTTCCCAACACTCTCGTCATGGGGATTCCTCTCTTGATCGCCATGTACGGCGAGTACTCTGGTTCCCTCATGGTCCAAATCGTCGTTCTCCAGTGTATCATCTGGTACACGCTTCTTCTTTTCCTCTTCGAGTTTCGCGGCGCCAAGATGCTTATCATGGAGCAGTTCCCTGAGACGGCTGCCTCAATCGTTTCGTTCAAAGTTGAATCCGATGTCGTTTCACTCGACGGCCATGATTTTCTTGAAACCGACGCTGAGATCGGCGACGACGGGAAGCTTCACGTCACCGTGAGGAAATCAAACGCTTCCCGTCGCTCTTTCTGCGGGCCGAACATGACTCCACGGCCGTCTAACCTCACCGGAGCTGAGATTTACAGCCTTAGCACAACTCCTAGAGGCTCTAATTTTAACCACTCTGATTTTTACTCGATGATGGGTTTCCCCGGTGGCCGTCTCTCCAATTTTGGTCCGGCAGATATGTACTCTGTACAGTCTTCTAGAGGTCCCACTCCTCGACCTTCGAACTTCGAGGAGAACTGTGCCATGACGTCCTCCCCGAGATTCGGGTATTACCCCGGAGGTGGGGGAGGAGGAGGAGCCGGGTCTTATCCGGCTCCGAATGCAGAATTCTCCTCAACTACCACATCTACCGCCAATAAAAGCGTTAATAAAAACCCGAAAGACGTCAATATGAATCAGCAGACTACTCTACCAACCAGCGGCAAGTCAAACAGCCATGACGCCAAGGAGCTTCACATGTTCGTTTGGAGCTCCAACGGTTCACCCGTTTCAGACCGGGCGGGTCTTAACGTTTTCGGCGGAGCCACAGACAATGAACAAGGTGGAAGATCTGATCAAGGTGCTAAAGAGATTCGTATGTTAGTACCTGATCAATCTCACAACGGAGAGAGCAAAGGTTAGTTAGTACATACTTTAAATAACTTTCTTGATAAGTAATTGCAAAAATTTCTCAAATTAGGTTTTTGTGTGTGGTGACTATAGCTCAAGCTCATCCAGGGAGTGGAGATTTCGGAGGAGAACAACAATTCAGTTTCGCCGAGAAAGAAGGAGAAAGAGCAAAAGACGCTGAGAATGGACTCAACAAACTCGCTCCAAATTCCTCGGCGGAGCTACAATCAAAGACAGGTCTAGGAGCAGCCGCCGGAGGAGGAGAAAGTCAACGGAAAAACATGCCGCCGGCGAGTGTGATGACAAGGCTGATACTGATAATGGTGTGGAGGAAACTCATCAGGAACCCAAACACTTACTCTAGTCTCATTGGCCTTATTTGGGCTCTCGTCGCTTTCCGGTTAGTAAAAACTTCAAAATTAAAAAAATTTGCTTTTTTTTCTTGAGTCGAACCAACCGGTTATCAAGAAATTTACATTCCGGTATTGAATATGAAGGTGGCACGTGGCAATGCCAAAAATAATACAGCAATCTATCTCCATTCTATCTGATGCTGGTCTTGGAATGGCAATGTTCAGTTTGGGTAAGTTTATTCTTCGTACTGTGTTTTTATTCCTTTCGAATTTTTTTAGGTTTTAAGCCATTAAAATGAATAAATCCGGTTCATACCAAACGTGTTATTTATTACAGAGATTGTCTAAATTTTGCATATTTCGTTGACATATCAAACTCATTTACATAATAATAGAATTAAATTAGGTACTCCATAAATTTGATTAAGAAACAAAAATTTTGGGGATGGACCATCCGACAGGTGGGACAGTGTTGTGAGTGTCTTATTAGATAAATTGTAATGGTGGACGACGTGGTCTCGTGTTGTTGATAGTCGTCATGGTCCCCATTTTTATGGGACTTGATTGGAACTTTTTTTTTTAGATATATACAAATATATATATATTCATGGCCGGATTTTGAAATTGAACTGTTTGAGTAAAATCGTGTAGGGTTGTTCATGGCGTTACAACCCAAATTAATTGCTTGTGGGAACTCCGTGGCAACATTTGCAATGGCGGTTAGGTTTCTCACGGGCCCGGCTGTGATGGCGGTTGCTGCCATAGCCATTGGATTGCGTGGTGATTTACTGCGTGTTGCTATAGTTCAGGTAATTTATTTTTAACCATTAATTAATTTCAGCTCTAATATTTTAAGCTGATTTGTTGCTAAGTAATTTTTTTATGGTTTTTTAGGCTGCATTACCTCAAGGAATTGTGCCATTTGTGTTTGCTAAGGAGTACAATGTTCATCCTGCTATTTTAAGTACAGGGTAAGTCGAGATTATATGATTCTTAATCTATTAGATTATATATTACTAATGATATCCTTTTTTAACATGTAACATTGCAAACCATATGATTTTGGCAGGGTAATATTCGGAATGCTCATAGCGCTTCCGATCACGCTGGTTTACTACATTCTACTCGGGTTATAAGCTTTCGATTACAAAAACCTCGAAAAAGGATCAATTGTAGAGGGTGAAGGGAAACAAGAGATTGTCTCATGGAACAAACTAAAAGCTTAGAGTATATAAGTAAAACTAGGGAGTAGCATGATTTAAGGAATGATGATGCCTACATTACAAGCCAAGAAACACTTTCTTCTCCCATATTTTACAGATAGAATATTTGGGAGATAATTTGAGTGAGACAATGGGACGCAGATAAGGAGGAGCAAAACATGGGGCAACGAGACAAAGAAAGATAAATAAAAGATTGGAGGAAGAAGACAACTTATTATTTTTTGTAACTTTTATATTTTTATACCAGTCTCTTTTGTTTTTAATGTGTTCTTTGATTAGGTTTGGGGTAACTACTAGTTGATTACTGTGTAGATTTTGTTTTAGCCAAGAAAAAGTGTGGTTTTTGATTTTGAATCTCCCCTTGTTCCAAGTTTCACATTAGCATATAACGCTATTAAAGTAAAGAGTTTCTAGTAAAAAACTTATAAGAATATATGTTATTCTTCTTATATTATTGAGATTTGTAATCAGATTTGGTAGAATTACTGATTCTTTTCTGCAGTTGTAAATGATGAGAGTGGTAGTGGGAGAATTGGGTTAGGCGCTTTGGCATTGAAAGCATTTCGTTTCATCATTAATTTAAGCTGGTAGTGATGTAATTATTAGTCCATGTACTGAGTAGGGATGATGAACAATTATTTTAAAAAGATCAAGAAAAGGCAGAAAGATAATTAAAAAGTCAAAAGCTTATATAAAAGTTTATAAAAAGGCGCTTTTATCTTTTCTTTATATGTTTTCTCTAATTTCTTTCGACTTTTTTTTTTTTTAATAAAGTAGAGTGTATGTTTCTTTTTTGTCAACAAAGTAGAAAATGGATATAAACATAAATTGACTGAAAATGACCGATTTCAGCTCTTATAATTATAGTTTAATTAGAGAGTTCAGCCATTTTTTCTCGTTTTGCGAGCCGATTTTTCCATCTTACTATTTAAAATTAATTATATAGTTAGACATGCGTTTGGTTGAGATAAAAATATAACAATTAACTGACTTTATATTTCAGACGACTGAATCTTAATTTTCTATCATATTTTGCACATTTTGTTTGTAATTGATAAATCATATCATCTTAAAAACTCCATCTATGATAATTAAAAAGTTAAAATCTATATATACTACCGATAATTTTACATGATATAACACTTACTTACAGTATTAGTTAATATATATATATATATATATAAATATGCACTAAACCAAATTCTATTTTATATTTACTAAAACGACAATAAGAAAATATCTGTTTTCATTTCTGTTTTTAAAATAACATAGATTTAGCATGTGTTTTTAGCAGTTACCATGTTATATTATTCAATAAGATGCTAATTATAATGTAATGTAAAAAAAAAGAAAAAAAAATATATATAATGTAATTTAATTTATCACACAGTACAATACATTAATTTTATGATTTGATCGTTATAGCTGTTTTCTTGGCAATTTTTTTTTGTAATTTTTAGTTATCTTATTAGTAAATAATATTATAAACTTTATATGGTTTGAAGTTTAAACTAATATCTACGTGTTCGTATTCAACACCAAGAAGTTTGTTTGCTTGTAACTATTTTGAAAATATTATATAGTATTCAACTTCATATCATTGTGCTTCATATAGGTATATATTTTAAAATAATTCACTCATATAATTAATATTTGTTTTCTTATTATATGTATTATCTTTATAATTAATTAGACATACATTTTTTTATGCCAAAACATTTCCCAATAATATGAACCGCTAGTAATTCGGTTAATATTGCCCATTCACATACTTTTTGAAGTTCAAATTTTTTGACCTAAACCAATATAGAGTACTTAAAACACGTTTAATATCAATCTTTATAGAAGAAAAAACTAAACTAGAAAAGTTAAGAATCATCAACGGAGGAAATAAACATAGTGTTTGCTGTTTTATATACTTGATCACCTAATCCAGACGTAAAACGATAAGAGTAATCACTAATCAGAGATTAAGGATGCAAATGGTTGCACTAAATTAATAAGTTGAAAGAGTTGAACAAATATTCAACTCACTTTTTACCATTTGAAATGAATAAGTTGAAAGAGTTGAACAAACGTATTCAATCCCTTCAACTCAAAAAGTTGGAAAACTGAACAAATTACAAAGGAAAAATTTTCAATCCATTCATCCACTATTTTGCAGATGAAAAATTGAATGCTGTTCAACTTTTTTTTTTTCAACTCAAAATTTTCCAACCATTCAATCTTATACAACCATTTGCACCCTAAGTAAGTTAATTAGTGGGAAAAACGTTGATTGGGCTCCGAGTAGGCGAGTACCAATTGAATGTGTTGTCGCATTGGATAGGAACATAAGGGGACGCATATCGAAAGAAGTCTTAAAACAGTTAATCCACCGTCAATGACTTATAAAACTGGTCGGCTAATCTATAATTAAATTAATTATTCAAGATTAGCAAGTGTCTCTATTTAAGAGGTCTCATTAGACCAACATGCGTCGCACAAAAAGCTGTAATGGGCTCTGTGCACCTCCATTTCAGTCAGTTATAATAATACTCCTCCACAAATCTACTTGTTTCTAGCTAATGGTATTTTGTTATTATCGAAAATTCGTCATGGAATCAGAAACATTTATCGGTAATATCGTCACGTATTTTGGACTCTGCATAGAATGGGATTGTCTCGATGATAAAAGATTAACATGACAAAAATCGATGCATGATTAATTGAATCTCCTAAAAAATTTTGTAACAGTAAACAAATTTCTTGAGGAGAGCGAGGTACATGTTATGTGTAGTTTATGGACTATATATATATCGTGATGTGCTTACTTTTAAAGAAAAACTAAAAATACTTGAATACAGTATAAATTTTAGAAAAGTAATATGTATAATGCAAACAGAAAAACCACTGTCAATTTTCACATATCACAATCAAAGTATGGTATTGGTATCACTCGACTATATAATGACATATAACAAATATGTAAACAAATAAATTAAAAAAGCACATGATGTTGAAGAATCACATACTAGTAATAAACTTTTTATGTGGAAAGAAAAAGTTGTCATGTTCGAGCAAGAAACATACATGGACCAAGGTCCGTTTATAGTACGTAACTGAGCAAGTTCCGAAATTTTTTTATGTACACTAAATTAAAGCGCTAATGGTTTTTCAAATATTTTATGCTTATTCTTTAACATGTTTTGCTACAAAATAATATATTATATTATTGAGAAAATTAACAGTCTCGTTATAAACGTATATGACGTACGTAATTATAATTATTAACATTTCACTTTAGTGCAGGTTGGACTAATTTTAACACTCGGATTTCGACGAATCCAAACACGACACACATCCGTCAATCAGTTAGGCTTAACGAGTATTCCGACAGATGCTATTACACTTAACCACATAATTCTTCGATCAAAGCGCTCGATTTCTTTCTGTTGTTCACATCTCTTTACTTTCTAATCGTTCTTAAAGATCATACTGAGTTGTGGTCAAAACCCTACCCGTTAATCCATTTATGTTTCATAGCTCTTTTGACTAGTCAAGTGATTTACTTCTGATTAA
Organism: Camelina sativa; assembly: GCF_000633955.1. Lineage (NCBI taxonomy): Eukaryota > Viridiplantae > Streptophyta > Magnoliopsida > Brassicales > Brassicaceae > Camelina > Camelina sativa. Next base: position 27,942,700 of record NC_025693.1, read on the forward strand.
ACGTTGAATTATCTCGGAAAACACCACAATAGTTGTCAAAACATTATACTGTTGTACGTCTTCGTTTTTGTCGCATGTTTCCATTTGATCTTTGTAAATCATCTAAATCTTTTAGATTGTCCGACATCTTGAAGAATTTTGAACAGAACAAAACACACCTACAGCCTAATAATTATTATTTTTTTTGTTACAAATTCAAATTTTAAATTAAAATACTTGTGTGCATGTAATAAATTAAGTTTTAAGTTTTAACTATCATATTCCTTAGTTTTTTAAACAATAGTTTTGTTCCGCATGAGCTGGATACCTTATAGTGTGCTAACCATACGACTTCTATTATTATCGAGCCGGTGCTAATATCCACATGTGCATACACTCTACTTAATAATAGATAGTGTACATACTAGAAAATGTGAATAATTTTCAAAACATGAATGCTTCTTGCTTGTTTGCTTCTCCTCAACTCGCGCGGGATGTCTATAAATTTATTATTATCTATATGCCCATTCCTCTCATGTGCTCACAAATTCCCTTCATTGGCATCTTGTGTTACGTTTATCTCCATTGGAATTTTCCCGTTATAACATTGCTTTCATTGTGATTTGATCAAATTGGGCCATGCATGTAAACGGCTTTCGCAAGACCGGAACGTCCACCCTACAACACGATGGGCAAAGCGTAGGGGTAGGGACGTCGAAAAACACGAATGCACAATCCGTTTATTGAACGAACAAACCTTTGAAGATGATTAATGAAACCAGAATGAAAAGAAATGGACGTGGAACAGATAAGAGCTATGTATTATCCAATTGAATTCAAAGACAATTGAATTGAAGTAACAAAAAAATGGACCCAAAAGAAGAAGGAAAAGAACAACTGTGACTTAGTTGTCCCATATATGTTGAAGGCAATGGATCGCGAGTCACATTATACCTGTCGAAGAAAACGAAAGAAAATATGTGGATCACAATGTGCTAGCGTAGATCCAAATAGTCTCTCTGTCCCTACACTTTTGAAACTAATCATCCCAAGTCCCAACCCCCCTTACCATAAATGTGCATTCTTTTTATTGTTACAAAAATGTGCATATTATTTAGAGTAGATTATGTAAATGAAAAAGAATGAAGATTTACTAATGTGGATTAAAAAAATTCTTAATTGGCGATTTGAGTATATTTTCTTAATTGGCGAAAGGAACCTTTAAAATTATTGTGAAATCTTTAACACGTTATTTTAAAATATTCATTTAATAAAATATAGTAGAATAATAGGATGACAGACCACATGCCTACAAGTCAATTTGATAAAATAAATTTATACAAAAAAAAAAGCATGAGACGGAGAAAATTAACGTGTTATGCAACATTTAGATGACACGAGTAAAACCGTACAATAAGATGTCCACATAATAAATAATATATTACAAAAAAAATCTTGTAATAATCAAATGAAAAAGAAAAAAAATCTTGTAATTTTCTGAAATAGTGATTTTTTTTTTTTTTTACATTTTCTTAGAGTGCAAAGAATCTATTATTTGTGTAAAGAATAGGACATGTATATACAGTGGTGGATATATACATAATATTATCCTTAATCTTACAAGCATATTTCATCATGATTATCAATGAACTATATGAGTATAAGTTCGACAAGGGTTTTTGCCAGCATAAGGTAAATGAAAAATTGAAAGAAGATGATTGGGGAAAAGTTTGATGAGAGGATATGGTGGTGTCCTCGTGTGCGTGGCTGCATTCTCGTGGCATACCATCACCATACTAATAATTGAAATCCAGTATATATAAAATTCATGAATCAACAAAAGCAAAGTTAAAGAGAAAAGTAAACGTGAATAGATTGAGAGAGAGGACAGGTGAAGGTGGGTGTCGGCCGAACCACGGACACCGGTCGGAGTCTCAAGACAAAGGAAGTTTTGCGTCTGACCATTCACACTCCCTCAATATATACAACCATGCCAACTCCAACTCGATCCATCTTCTTTTTAATTTTCAGTAAGCATAAATACATTGATTACTATAATATAGTGGAATTATGTTTTTTTCCCTACTGTTAATGAATTTAAACCACATTAAGATATATTCTTCTTGCATTAGCGGTGTGTTCTCTTATGGTTTGTTTGGTTGATTCTCGACACATTTTCGAAAATATCGACAATACATGTTGTCATTTCTCTTGTCACAAAGAAAAAGCGAGGTTTTTGGTATTTAAAAATAGAATTATAAAGGAAAGAGAAAGAAGTGTGTATAGTTTAAAAGGAAAATAACAAAGGAATGTAAATGCAAATACAAGTGTATCCCGGCATTAGTTTGGTTTTGTGTACTTGTTTGTTGTGTTACATGTTCTTTGGTTCACGTTATCTTTGGTTCGCTTCACTTTTTTCTTTTCTTTTCAATATACTCATCTATTTGTTATATTCTTCTTTAAAAAAAAAAAAAAGATACCCGATATCCGAATTCATATCATGTCACCTCTATAAAAACCTTATCAGATGTAACGTCTTAGCACAAAAAAATTAGTCACATTCCGTATAAAAACCTTGTCGTAAACTCCTTATCGTGAGTTACTTTGACATCATAAACCATTGTCGAAGTCGAACAACGACTTTATATAAGCATCCATATTGTAAAACCGCGAATTGGTGAGGAAATACACTTCATACTCCATTGGATCTAAGTATCATTTGACATGGCATTCTCCAAGAAATTGGATTCAACATTTGTCGTATGCTTTAACAATGTTTGTTTTGATAGCCACATAGAAAAACCTTACGTACACTGAAAGAGTTCATGCACTACCATGTAAGAGATTATACTATTTAGAATAATGGCTACTAGAGAATAGATTATAAAACCCATGTCAGAGAATATATTATAAAAGTTTCGTCCAACTCCACCCACAATCGCAGCATCTCTATGAACATTCTTATCTTGGAACCTAGTATTTTGATCACTAATTTCTTTCACCTTCTTGATTCGAAATTTCGAACATAAGCATTTCAAAATGTACCTATCTGAAGGAAGCAAATAATTGAATTAGATGCTTATATCAGAATGTAATGTGTTACATACTTGCAGTTTTGCTTTAGATGCTTCTTTGACTTTCATTTTTTTGTTCTCAGGGAAAAGTCTCTTGCATTTCTTCAACCATAACGGCCAGTTCAAGCTAAAACATTGAAACAACAAGAGTACTCAGTTTTTCTCTTTTTGAGATAAAATATAATAATCTCTACGATGAAAAGTAATAAAGCTAACTTGGCTAAAGCAAAGAATCATCTGCCATGAGACTGATCATCTTGGTTTCGCCTTTACCATCTCGTTGATCTACAAATTTATCGATACCAAAATGATCAAACAAAGGTTTTTTGCTTTACTGCATATGAGATATAATGATATTTGCCAGGTCCTTGACCGTTTCCCTTTCGTTCCGTCTCGTAATCTCCTTGTTCAAATCTTTTAGGCTCCTGAAACCATATGATAAATTGAAACTCAAAAAACTGAAACAGTACTGCAGGACCAAAACTGATATGAACACATACTTTCTTAATTTCTCTGGTTACTTCCAAATTTTGTTCTGCTTTGACTTCTTTATTTTGCACATCAATGTTACCATTGCACATTTATGCTCTCATGGAAAAAACAAAGCTTAGAGGCTAAAACAGTCCTCTCATGGGTAGACATCAAGAAGTTTCCACTGAACCTTTGACATCTTCCATCATGCTTAATGTATCTAGTTTGTTCTCCCTACAACAACAACAACAAGAAATTCACCAGCATTAGATTTTGTGATAGCCAATGTGTGTCAAAAGATTGGCTGTGGAACTTGTAGGCAACTTCATCAACTTAAGAATGATTCAAAGATTTGTAAGTAAACACTAATATCCTAACTCAACCACTCAATCTAATCACTGCTATAAATTCCAATTCAGAAACAAACTAAAACGAAGGTAAGATCAGATCCCAACCAAACCACGCGGCTCTCCATCTACCTGTATTAATTAGATCTTCTGGTGGTCAACGGCGCCGGTGACGTATTCTTCTTTGAGAAGAGAAGCTTCTCCATCATTCTTATCTCTATCACGACTGAGCCATGGCTTCCGGATTGATTGATCGGTTTCTTCTTCCTTCTCTTCACACCTCTACGGTGTCGGGTTGGTGATGGTCCTGTATCGCCTTCTCCGTTCCACTCCCGTATTCCATGGTTCTGTTCCGGCGAGTATCCGCTGCTTCGTGGGAAAGCGGCTCCAATCGGGTTCTCTGATTGAAGATTAAAGTTTCTGGTTTATATCGGTTAGCTACTGGTTTAGATAGGTTTAAACCCGGGTTGATTTTGGTTAGTTATCGGATTTGGTTTGGTGTAATTGGACTGTCCCTATGGGGATTATTGTGTGGCCTATTCGAAAATAGCCCAATGGACATATGTTTTTATAAATTGCAAACCATTTATTAAAAAAAAAAAAAAAAAAAAAAA
>NC_025693.1:27947311-27979513 GCF_000633955.1 Camelina sativa
AAAAAAAAAAAAAAAAAAAACAAGAGTACTCTGTCACCAACGAAAGAGGTGAATGATAATTTAATTTCATATTGATATCGATTCAAATGATGAATTTTTTTTAATATAATTCAGGAATAATTGCAAAAACCTTTTAGGTCTGAAGACTATTTTTTAAGATCAAACGAAATCATGTTAAATAACTCGAATTGATGTGGTCAATGTTACTCGAACTCACATTCTGTGATATCTTAAACTTTTTTCTGTTGTAAATATACAGAATTATGATATAATGAAAAGATTCAACTAAAGATCCAAATTTAAATTAAATACATATTTTTAAATTTCGATGCTTGTTAAATTAAGTTTCATGCTCATCCAAATTTAGATTTATTTGTGTTATAACTCTAAAGTTTAAACCATTGTCTTAAATTTTTAACCGATGTGAGACATTAAACTCACAAATTTTTTTCACTGCTCGAGTATACATGTCCATTTTCATATTCGATTTTTTTTTTTTTGAAAATTTGTGAATTTTCATTAGAGAAAATGTATTGTAGAAGCTACAAAAAGTTTATACATACCATAAGCCTTGCCAAAAAAATAAAAACAAGGGCTATCGCAATGAATTTCTTCACTAGTGAAAGGAAAGCCTTTTACACAAACTTTAGCCAGTCCCGCAACAAATGCTTGAAAAGCTTCCTGTGGCTCCTAGCAAGAATTGCATCTCTGATCCCTCTATCCAGTGCTCTGAATAACACTTGCGTCGGGGTGAAGAGGTTGTTATGTAGCCGATTGTTTCTCTCTGTCCAGACAGTGTAGATGACGGACTGTGCAGCAAGCCTCCTAAGGGTTTTAGTAGAGGTGGCATCAGAGGAATCCAACCAAGCTGATAAGGCCTCCCAGGTGTGAAATACGAAGGGACGGTAGCCCAATCTTCTAGTCACTTGTGTCCAGATCTCCTCACTGAGCTCACAACGAAGGAATAAGTGGTCACGAGTTTCAAGCCCTTGTCCACAAACGCAGCATGTAGTTTCTATTTGCATTCCCCAGCTTGCCAAACGAGAACGAGTAGGAAGCCGATCTAGATGCGTGAGCCAGAACATAAACGCATGTCTGGGGGTTGCCCCTTTAAACCACACCTGCTGCACCCAAGGAGGCGGGACAGCTCTTTGTCTCAGTGCCTCCCAGGTTTGCTTCGCGCTGAAAGAGTCTTTCTCCTCACCATCAATGTTCCAGAGAAATGAGTCAGTATCAGGGCTATTGGCTGGAGAGGGTATTGTGGTGAGATAGATGTGCAGCTGCTCCACCTGCGGTGAACGACAAGGTCTCAGAAGCCAGCCTGAGGGAGAGCAGGCTTGCGAAACAGTAGCGTTAATTGGGATACCAGTCTGAGCTGGTCCAGATGGTCCGGTAAAGAGGATGAGCTGACCAAATGGAGACCAATAGTCATACCAGAAGCTTATCTGCTGGCCATTTCCCACGATGCACCGGAGAAACCTGATGGCTTGAGTGCGCAACCGCAGTAGAGCCTTCCACGTCCACGAGTTTGCTTTTTTTCTCATCCAAAAGCCAGAATGAACCCTCTTTGATTTTATTATTTTTAAGCCACTGAGCCCACAGGGAGTCCCCGGTGAACAGCCTCCAAATAAGCTTAAGACAGAGTGTTTTATTCCAGGTAGAAAAGCACCTGAAGCCAAGACCTCCTTCCGCTTTTGGGAGACAGAGTGATTTCCAAGCAACTTTTGCAGCCGGCTTCTTGTTAATGTCACCTGTCCACAAGAACCTAGAACAGAGACTTTCAATTTGTCTTATGCAAGCTTTAGGCAGTATGAAAGCCGTTGCCCAGAAGTTAACTGTTCCGTAGATGACTGAGGAGATAAGGGCTATACGACCCGCATATGTCAGAGCACGAGCAGACCAATTAGTGAATCGGGAAGCCACTTTGTCAATCAGCGGCCTGTAGTCAGCAATCCGAAGCTTGCGGTGCATAAGAGGAAGCCCCAAATAACGAAATGGAAATGAACCAAGCTTGAAACCAAGAGTAGAGATCTCTAGGGTTTCACACTGGTTCACCCCTGCAAGATAGAGCTCAGTCTTGTCCTTATTCATAGAAAGGCCTGACATGCCGGAGAACTCCTGCAGAACTGAGGTGATGTTGTGCAATGACTCCTTCTTGCCGTCGAAGAAAACCATTATGTCATCTGCAAATGCAAGGTGCGTGACTTGCGGGTTGGAAGCTGTCGGATGGAAGCCAATAGAGGAGTCTTCATAATTTTTGATTAAGAGCTGGGAGAACACTTCCATTGCAATGGTGAAAAGGTAAGGCGCGATTGAGTCTCCTTGCCTAAGACCTTTGGCTCCCTTGAAATACCCACAGGATTCTCCGTTGATTGAGATTGAGAAGCTCGTAGTTGTAATACATTGACTGATGAGCTTGATAAAATGCAAGGGAAAGGCCATAGCGTGCATTGTGTTGGTGAGGAATTCCCAGTGAACTGAATCAAAGGCTTTCCGGAGGTCAACCTTTAGTAGGCCACGAGAGGAGATGCTTTTCTGATTATATCCTTGTACAAGCTCTGTTGCAAGTAACACGTTCTCCACCAAGAGACGGCCTGGGATGAAGGCTGATTGTGAGTTGGTGATGAGATCCGGCAGGACTGCCTTGAGGCGATTTGCAAGGAGCTTAGTAACTACTTTGTAGATTGTGTTGCAACAGGCAATTGGGCGAAACTCGCTCATTCGAGAAGCATTGGGGGTTTTTGGAATGAGGGATATCAAGGTGGAATTCCATTGCTTGAGTAGCTGCCCTGAGGCGAAGAACTCAAGGACAGCCGCTACAAGGTCAGGACCTACCGTATTCCAGTGCGCAGTGAAGAACTCAACACTGTACCCATCAGGCCCATGAGCCTTGTTGCGAGGCAGAGAGAACACAGCAAGCCTAATTTCCTCAGGTGTGAACAGCGTTGAGAGTAGCTGGATTGCAGAGGTTGAGCACCGTTGTGGTAGGAGATCAGCCAGTTCGCTAACACTGAGGGGTGAAGCGCTGGATGAGGTACCAAGGAACTCAGTGAAGTAATTCACTGCAAGCTGCTGAATGCCCTGCTTCGTGTCTACTATCTGATTAGCATCATCTAGCAGATAAATGATCTGGTTTTGAGAGAGACGCGTGAGAATCACCCGATGAAAGAATTTTGAATTACAGTCTCCTTCTTTCAGCCAGCAGATTCTTGATTTTTGCCTAAGGTAGGACTCTTCTGCTTTAGCCAGGGCAATCCATTTCTGGTGAGCTACCTTTTCATCATGCTGTGCTTGTGATGAAGGAGAGCTGAGCAAACTCTGTTGACAAACAAGCATTTCCTCAAAAGCTTCGCTTGTTCGTTTTTCTATGGCTGAGTAGTTCTCTCGGGCAAAGGTTCGGATGACAGACTTAAGTTCCTTCAGCTTCTTGGACAACTTCAACATCTTCGAACAATCAAAGGAGAGAGCATTCCACCACATCCTAATAAGAGTGCCAAACTCCGGATTCTGATTAAGAAGGGAAAGGAACTTAAACGGAGTTTTTACCTTTTGCTTCCCAGCATCCAGGAATAGACAACATGGGCTATGATCCGAAAACCCTGGCTCTCCAAAGACTCCAATAGAGTTGGGAAACGAGGAGAGCCAGTCCTCATTTACAAGAATCCTATCTAGTTTCTCCGCAATCAGACCAACTTCATGCTTATTGGTCCATGTGAACGTGTTACCGCAGTAAGGGAGGTCAAAGAGACATGACTTGATCAAACAATCCCTGAGGTCCCTCATTCCCCCTGTAAGCGTAACCTGGTTGGGATTAGAGTGCTCATGAGGAGACGGGATTTGATTGAGGTCCCCAAGGACTGTCCATGGCTTGTTCAGTACTGCAGGAGACATGGAGAGGTTCTGGAGCTCGTCCCAAAGTGGCTTTCTTTCCGCAGATGAAGATGAAGAAGCATAGACAATGGAGACTACCAGTTCCGTGGAGACAAACGGTAACTTGACTAGGCACACGATCATTTGAAGCGATTTAGACAAAATGGTGACTTGGACTGAGGGGTGCCAGACTACCCATATCTTACCAAGCTCAGAGAAAGCATAATTATCCGAAAAACACCAGCCCGGGACGACACTGGAGATAAAATTTTGAGCCTTCAAAGGACTCACCCGAGTTTCAAGTATTCCACCAAAAAGAGGCTTATGTACATTTAGCCATTTCCGGAAGCTTCTACGCTTTATGGGATCATTAAATCCTCTTACATTACGACAAAAAATATCCATAAAAAGGATATTGGTTTAGAGGGATAAGGGGCCTCTACCCCGAGCTCTAGTGTCTTTCTTCTTCAGCAGCCGCTTCGAGATTACTTGTAAGAATCTGTCAGACTCGGCTTCCGGATTGTCATCATCCCCAGACAGGCTTTCTTGCTCAGATCCTGAGTCCTGCGAAACAGTCGGACCATCCTTGGAGGATAGATGGGAAAAAAGGTTAGAGGTCAGATCAATGCACAGCTTAGCTTCATCACTTTTCTGACCAAAATTTTTAACAGTAGCCTGCTTTGAAGGAACATGTGACGGTCCTGGAGATGCTGACTTGGTATGAGGTAGAGCGGAGCCGCTTGCATCACCTTTGCTGGAAGCTACATTTGTAGGTGCAGGTTCCTTCAATACAACTATTGGGAGCTGACTTGGAATGGGAGCTTTACCTGCTGCCTTTTCCTTCTTTGTACGAGGACAGGAAGTTGTGGTGTGCTTTACCGAGCCACAGGAATTGCACTTGGGGGGAGCTGAGGTGCACTTTGAAACCGTGTGACCTACCTTCTTGCAGTGAGTGCAGAGGGAGGGGAGCCAGGGGCTGGTAAGTCGAATTCTTTTGACTTGTCCTGATTCGAAACGAGCATTCACGGCATCTGGAAGAGGCTTGCGAGGATCAATGACAGTATAAACCTTTGCAACCTCTATGTTTAGGAGCTTTTCTGTATGTGGGTGAAGGCACACAGAGTGCCCAACAAGCCCAGCAATGTGCTCCAAACCTTCCCGATTGAAGAATTCAAGTGGGACTCCATGAAAATCGAGCCAGACAGGCACCATTGATAGCTCCGGCTTCTTAGGAACAACGTCAGGTGACCACTTTGCAACGAACATCGTTTGACCATCCACTTGCCATAGGGGCTGGCTAAGTATTCGTCTTCTAGCATTCGGACATGGGACTTTAAATAGAAAGAGGATAAGAGGTTAGTCCCTTGCCACATTTCCATGGTGTCGGTGAGCAGTTTCCTCCGGCGGATAAGCACGTGACTAAACAAACCCACGTACAAGGATTCCCACAGTGGTCCCGTCAAGTTCATTATTAGGTTTGACAATATCCGAAGTAAGCGCTCCGCCATTTCCACACCTACAAAAGATTATAATAAACAAAAAACAAAGAGAATTTAGCAGAATATATTTGCTGGAGACGTGTCAAAGTGATCTATTATATGGTGTAAGAGTGTGACACTTTGAGTAAGGAACTCAATAGATCTTACTTACCGATAATGATGAGCCTCGTGGACTTTCATCCACCAGCGTAACTTTCTCGGTTTCTGAGATAACCCTAAGTGGTATTTTTCCAAGCTCATCTGCAGCGAAGGAGTCGGTGATAGCCATGATGTATGATTAATTACTTACCGATGATTAATCTATTTTCCTATGTGTGTTGCTCAAATTGACCGTGGAAGTTTTTGGACTCAAGGTGTAATATATAGTAGATCAATCTTATTTTTATAATTGTAGATGTTTATATACATAGAATATAAATGATGATTTTAATGGATTTTTATTTGGCCTTGTGTGTGGCTGGAAATTAAGCAGGCATTCAGAATTCTTGCGATGAGAAGTTTTGGTCGTTCAACAGTCACATTGTCAAATGTTGCCGGTCGCGCATCCGAAGAAATAAGCCGTTTCGACCATCAAGTATCTTATGTTGCCCAATAACTTCTTAGTCCTCACTGTGACGTTGAAATGAATAAAAAACCTTATATACATACGAAACTAACAGTTAGTATCTTGTTTGTTGGACAAGGCACTCATTATCCACATAAAAAGCTATGTAAACAAAGCTATTATCAATCTTGGAGTTGATCTCGACGTGATTCCAGACCCTCATCATCACCTTTGTGATCTCATAGTCGAAGCTCTTAACATGATGAAATCCACTGCCGAAGAAAACAAAACTCTTATCGGTTTATTCCATCTCCGATGATGATGAGCTTTCTATATATATATATATATATATATATATGTAACTGTTTCCAGTAAATGTTGTTTTACTTAAAGTGTATCATATTTTGTAATCTTTTGTGTACGAGTAAATTTGTTTTCATTATCAGACATAGTTTAAAAGGCATATATATATTTTCTTCTCCACAAGTCGTCATTTTCTTCTCTGTCTCCAATACTGGTTTGAGTTGTTAACCTTTAAAGCTATATTCTCTTTGTCTTTTTGATTTGTTTAATGAATTAATTTTAGTAGCTATAGTACTTTTCATAAGGGTTTTTAAATACTACATTATATAAAAAAAGGGATTGATATGATATTTTCTACATCACAGAATGTGCCATATATGGAGGATTAGGAACGTCATGATTTGGAAGGTTTTAACTGTGTAAATATGATATGCCTTGGCACCACAGAAAATTAACAATTTTATTGTGTCGTCAAAATGAGTACCACGATCACTCTTTGCGTCTTTCACCTACCAACTGCAAACTACCAAACACTGACGTATACAGAAATGCGTGTTCTCGAACACACTAAACTGAAACGCTGCTTCAATTTCGAAATGCGTGGATTCTCGACACACACACAGTAACGGTACTTAACCGTGTCCTTTTCTTTCAGACGTGGAATATTAACTTCTGTCTTATCCTTTTTGACTTTTTTGTTTTTTGTTTTTTTTATAACGATCTCTCTTAAGTTATTATTGGTACAAGAAACATATAGAAAATGCATACTTACACGAGATAGAAAATGCATATATGCAAGTCCTATGAATAATCTTGTAAATATTTCTAGTTCAACTTCTTATATAAAGAAAATAATATATACATCAAATTCATATATTTTGAAATTTAAGTAACAGAGATTAGGCATGTAAACTAAAAAAAAAAAAAATTCTTTTTATAGTTTTATTTTTAATAAATAATTAAAGAAAAAAATATCTACATTTGAAAACTTAATTAGAAAAATAAGATTTATTTCTTTATCCATACTTTTTGACCGAAAGCTTCTCAACAACCTCATTTAACTACATCAATGTATACACAGATATTAATAGCTATATATATATATAATAAGTACACCATTTGCATATGTACTTTGTAGTATATAAATATAACCATAAAATCGGAAACTACAATAAAAGATATGGCAATAGAAAGGCAAGTGACGGAAGGAGAGGAGGCAGTAAGTCCATTTGCACAATTGTTTAGCTTGCCAGGTCTCGATGTCTTCAACATTGTAACCTTTGGATTCAAAACCGAAGGCAATCCATCAACAATTGTTGAAGGCTTAAAGAACACACTGATCAACCATCCACGCTTCTCTAGCATACTGGTCGGTAATTACACGTACATGCATACATTTTTATTGTTTATATGTTAAGTTTCATGACTTCCTACTCAAGATCAATATTTAAATGAGTGTATTAATCCATAAGTATATTACTTTAGAGTTCCTCTCATTTAGATGTATATACGTTAGGGAAATAGGCATCATCGCCTACGGCCTCCTTTTTGTTAAATTAATCATTCAAGGTCCACTCCCATTATAATTCTATATTACAATTTATAGAGTTGAATATGAAAGAAATATTATATTAAAAAAAGTTAGGATGATTTGGGGTTGCTTGATATCATAATCATTTAGTTTATTCATAGATCTAAATTTAAGTTTCTTCTCTCTTTTAAGACGGAGGGGATCCATACCGAAACCTAAAATAATCCACAGAACCTATGAACCTGAGTTTCTTATCTCATATAACGTCTACGGTTAAGTTGTGAGGTGCAATATACTGACATTAAGAGGAATTTTTTTTTAATAGTTGATGACTTGATTTCATCCTTTTATATATTCTAAAATGACGATCACATATTCATTTGATAAATTTATATTTTAGAATTGTAAAGATTTCAATATTTATATGACCACTATCACTTATATTTGAATAATTCTCATGGACTTGAAAATTTTAAATTTATACGACAAGATTTATCAACTTATTATTTCTTTGTGATTACAATTTCATAAAATAATATATATATTTCTTCTAATCATATACTGCTTTCAGCTTTTAAATGCCTAGGCATGGGCCGCACGGCTCATGTAAGATTCATAACATCATCTGATACATGTAGGTGACTGGTCATGGTGAGCATAAAGGAAAAGCTAAGTGGACTCCAACGAAAGTAAAAGTAGAAGAACATGTAATTGTTCCCGATATTGATCTCATCAATAAGAATCCTGATGAATTTCTAGAGGATTATATATCAAGGGTGGCTTTTTCTCCCATGGATATGTCCAGACCTTTATGGGAGTTTCATTTATTGAAACTTAAAACATCACATGCCGAGTATGTGATTGTTGCTAGGTTCCATCATTCTTTGGGCGATGGTATGTCTCTTATGTCTCTTTTACTCGCTTGTACTCGGAAGACATGTGATCCAGAGGCATTGCCTACTTTTGTGGCTCCGAAGAAAAGGAAAGCGAAGAACGTTTGCTTTTCTTTGTTTGCTTGGTTATGGTTCATAGTAATAATTATGTTCCACACTTGTGTTGAAGTTATCAAGTCCATGGTTTTTATTTTTGGTGTGAGGGACATCTCAGCTCATATAATAGCTATGCCTGGGGCTACACTTAGCACTAATAAATTTATTCATCAAATCATTAGTTTGAATGATGTCAAAACAGTGAAGAACGCCATGAATATGGTACGTTTCCTTATTTTATTTCCTTTTCTGTTGAAAGATGATTTTTTTTGTCTTTTTCTTTTTTATTGTTTGACATCCTTTTTCTCTTTTCTGATAGACTGTAAATGATGTTCTTCTTGGGATGGTACAAGCTGGTCTTTCTCAATATTTGAATCAAAGATTTGGTAAATCATTTACTCTATCATAAAATAATGTTTGTAACATATTCTTACATTTTTCCTCGAATTTGTAAACAGATCATGAAACCATTTCAAAGTCAAGAAAAATTCGTGGTGTTGTATTTTTCAATCTAAGGCCAAATAAAAACATTGAGGTGCTGGATAACATACGCCAAACGATCTTTGCTTCTTCTTTTTTTTTTGTTGTTGTCTTGTCTAAAATAGTAAGAATCTAAAACATAATTAAGTTTATATGCAGGATTTGGCAAATATGATGGCAAAAGGTTCAAAGTGTAGATGGGGGAACTCCATAGGGTATGTTCTATTTCCTTTGGAGACGAAATCATACGATGATGTATTTGAATATGTTCGACAATCCAAAACTATTATGGATCGTAAGAAACATTCCCTTGAACCTCTATTTTCTAATGGGTTGCTCAAATTAACATTGAAGGTTTTTGGATTTAAGGTATGATATGTTAAACCAAAAATTACATTAACATGCAGTTCCAAATATAATAACGGTATTTGTGCATCTGATCAACATATATATATGGATGTGTGGGGGTGGAAAATAGGGACTCAGAACTTTAGTAAGGAAATTATTTGGAAGCACAAAAATGACATTCTCTAATGTGGTTGGTCCAGCCGAAGAAATTAGCTTTTTCGGCCATCAAATATCTTACATAGCTGCAAATACCATAGGTATTCCACAGGTACCCTCTTACGCACACATTCTTGAAACCATCATAAAAAATTGCATTACTTTAATCTCTTGCGCAACAATTAGGCTACAAATGCTAGATTATCCCATATTATAAATGGATTTGATAACCGTGATTCAAAAGGAATGGGGAATTTTGTTCGATCGAGAATCATCTTAAAGAGCGTATGATTGAACACTAGGTTCTTTATTAATCTATTTTTTAGAAATTAGTTTTTTTTTTAAGAAAAAAAGAAATTAGTTTTTTTTTGTTCAAAAATAATTTTTGAAGTTTTCTATGCAATATTAATTAGTTATTATTGATAAATTGTAGACTTCAATAAAACAATTGATTATTATTGGTTTTGAGTTCTAAAAACTGTAAATTACAAAAAAAAAACATTCATAATCAAGTTTTAATATGTTTTCTTAGTATTTGTGAAAAGTCTACAAAATATATTAATTAGGAATAGATGAAGTATTATATATTCCTTTAGTTGCACACAGATTATCGTTCGAACACTTGAATTTTCAATTAAGTTTATAAATTTCTAAATGTATTTTACACGTATAGTTTCTGTATCTTTTGATAAGGTTACACATTTATTTGAATATATTTCAAGTTTTTGAAATATTTTATAGAAGTTTTTTTTTAAATATATTTTTGAAAACTAATATAAAAAGTGAAAGCATTTTTGAAATCTCCCCATGTATAGAAATAGAAAATAATAAAAAATACTATATATATATATATATATATTTATAAAATTTTTGTAAAACAATACTTTTTGTGTAATAAAGTTAGTGTACGTACGAGTTTTCTTAACTTTTGTAAAACAATTTAAAATAATACTTTTTGTGTAACAAAGTAAGTGTACGAGTTCCTCCACTGTCCATCCACTAGTTGGGATCAGTAGTTGATGAAACTTAACTCCGGTGTTTTTTTTTTCTTTTTTCTTTTTTTTTTTAACAAGGGACTCGTTATCTGTATTCAAAGCTATGTGGACAAACTTATAATCAACATCGGAGTTGATGTAGACGTGATTCCAGACCCTCATCACCTATGCGATCTCATCATCGAAGCTCTCCACAAGATGAAGTCTGCTGCTCCACAAAAGATTTTTCATGCTTCAGAGGTTTAAACGAAATGCTCGGCGTGCATATCATCTATCCAGGAAAGAGGAAACCTATTTACAACATTATTTAATATTTGAGCGTGTCACTATTTTTATTAGATTGTCTATTTACGTTATCATCCTTATCATGAGTTTATCATCTTTATAAACACTAGACTATTATTGATTTAACGCACTTCTACAATAATTCATCCATAAATGTTTGTACAACGTGTGTTGAATTAATGTACCATGGATCTGCTATTTTTAATATGAAATTTTAATACATGACGGCATAAGAACCTCTCTAAACCCAAAAGTGAAGGCATGACCTAATTACAAAATATATTACATTTGAAATTCAACAATAAACACACAAAACCCTGCTACCGTGAAGAGTACGTCAGAAACAAAGACAACAACAACAACAAAAAGTTAGGATTTCAGACAGCAAAAGTATATTGACGCAAAGCTCAACACATACTCGTCTTGGTTAAATATATTGACGCTCATGTCTCTAAGTCTAACATAGCATTTTGTTTATCTCGGCCAGAGACTTGGCACCGCTTGTTGATCCATACTTTTGCTGTCTTTTTTTTTTTTGTCAACAGCTTATAAAATTAATTAAAAAGGTTTTGGTGTATACATTTTCGATTTTTTTTTTTACATCACAATAATTGGTCTGTGTATATATTTAAAAGACAAGATTTTTAATCGAGATGGGCTCTGTTCATATTACTGTTGAACCAGCTGTCTCCAGCGTCTCCTCCAGTGGCTAAGTCGACCAGAGAGATGAGTAAGCTGCTCAATGAACTTCCCACCCCCAACGCACTTAAGTTAAGCGCAAGACCGATGCTTCTCAGCTCAGTGGGGACTTGGCTGTAGAATAACTCTTGCATTCCCACTACAGTGTGAACGTCGGCCAATCCCAGCAGCAGATACTGGGGGATTAACACCATATCGATATTGGAACAGTAACTTTCTGTTGGTCTATAAGCCCATGTTCTTTTCAGAACACAATAATAGACTAAAAAAGAAATTGAACTAGGGTAACTCCTCCTCCTAAGACCCTTTCTTTTTATGGGCTCGAGAAAAGTGTCTGAATGGGCCTGAGTCCATTATGAAGTTAATGACGTGGCGTAGCCTTGCCACGTTCGAGTCTTTTACGATCCACATCTGCCGTCAAAACAGTAAACCGCCGTCTAAACTTTATAAATCGGATGAATCTGGACCGTTGATAACCCTTAATAAACGGGATTTTGATAACGGAGAACGTGAGCATCCCCTCTGACAAGAAGAAGACAAGAAAAAAAAGCACATGACATGATACTTTCACACCCTTTCGTCTCCCACTCTTCTCATCAATCTATAGATTCGATTCTCTTCTCTTTTCTCTATTATTTCTCATTTTTTTTCCAAACCTTTTACACTTCTCTCAAATCTTGAAAGATCAATTATGGCTGGCGAGATTCATCATGAACCGTTTAGCCTTAGTTTTCAGGTAACTTCTTCTCTACTGTAATGCCCCACTACTCCTTACTTGTTTCTTCTACTACTCTGTTTGTTCTGTTTACTAATTTGTTCTTGCCGAACCTCAGTTACTTGTGTTTCTTCCCTTTTAAGAATCAAATCAAGAATGGCCTTAGATTGTACGGTTGTTGCTAAAATAAACCGCATAAGTAGAGTGCTTCATGTCTTGGAAGAAAAGTTAATTGCTTTAGGCTACAATAAAATGGGAAATATAAGAGGACCACATTTTTTTTTTTTCACAGTTTGGTTTATGTATAGTGTAATATTTGGTGTTTTTGCTCTTTGTTAGAGAAAGGCACGATTTTGAATTTTTTGTTGTCACACGAGAGAATGGTTTGGTTAGAAAACTAGATTATGTGAGTTAGTAATCGATTTTTTAGGTAAAAAAAGGATATTATGATTTTCATTATATTTTATTTTTATTGTACATAGCTCAAATGAACCTAGGTCACGGCATTGTATGTATGTAGTATGTTTTAGGATTGATCTTATTGGTTTTATGAATCTAAATTGCAGGGAAGTTCTATCCACTCTGGATCGATATCGTTTGGAAGATTCGAGAAAGAAGGTTTATCATGGGAGAAGAGGTCATCTTTTTCACACAATAGGTATCTTGAAGAAGTTGACAAGTGCTCTAAACCTGGCTCTGTTACTGAGATGAAAGCACATTTTGAGGCTCATTTCAAGAAGAAAGGAATCAGGTTTCCGGCTTCTCTTGAATCTCAAACTTGGGGAGTTCATCAAACAGGTGGTGAACCGGATGATGAAGCTGTCTACGCTACTGAAAGTTTCGAGGATTACCGATCTGATGGGAGTTTCTCGGAGAACACAAGTCAGTCAAACAGTGTTTGTAACTACAGCCATGAACAAGAGAAATGTGGTCAAGGAAAGAGTCAATGTGTGGAGTATGATGAGGAAAGTGTACATTGTGTGAGCTATGATGAGATTTTGGTGAATTCGGATGAAGTGGTTGAGCTTGATGAAGAAGAAGGCGGTGCTGACAACAGGACTCTTGCTGTTCCGGTTGAGTGTAAGGATCTTGGAATTCTTGAGATGCCAAAAGAGATTGAGATTCAAGATTCTGCTTCAGTTGAAGAGATGGGATCAAGACTTGATGAACATGTTCCAAAAAAGGTAAGAGTATGTACCTTGTTTTTTTTTTTTTGCATTGTGTACCTTGTTGTTTTTTGCATTGTGACAAATTCAGAAATCTAAACTCAATGTGTTTATTGGTCTATTCATAGCCATCTGATGCTACAGAAACACCCTCGTCCTCCTCTTCCTCCTCTGCATCTAGATTGAAGTCGCGGGAAAGCGTGAAAGTTAAACCTATTAGTCCTCATGATGTGCGTGTGACTAAAGCTTTTACAAAGAGACATGATGTAACGCCAAAAGCTAATTCCATGAAGACGAAGGGTTCTTCGTTAAGTTCTAATTCTAAAACCAATGTAGATGCCAAGAGGTACTCTACTTTTCTTTCCATAGATAACTTTTACAACTCTGTTTCATCTTTCTCTTTGCTTAAGAGTTAAGACCTAAGTATTCTTTTTGTGATAGCCAAAAGGAATCAAGAACGAGGAAAACCATTGAGTCTCAGCCTAAAACATCGAAAAAAACCGAGACTCGAACTCCTATCGCTACAAACAGGTTCAAATACTAAGACCACTATAGTTTTTTGGAGGTCATCACTTTCAACAATCTAATGGTTTCACTTGCAGGTTAAAGACTAGTACCAATTCTTCAAAGCTGCAGATGAGTACAGGTTCTACTAGTTTCCGTTTCAAATGTAGCGAACGAGCTGAGAAGAGAAAAGAGGTCTTCTTTCTCTTCACAATAATTGTAGTTTACTCCCTTGTTGTTTTTGAGGATCTGATGAAATTTTTATACCTCAATATTAGTTCTATATGAAAGTGGAGGAGAAAATACATGCTAAGAAAACAGAAACAAACCAAGTTCAGGCCAAAACACAGGTATAATCATATCCATGTCTCTTTGAAAATTTACACATGTCATGTCTTTTACAATTCAAAAATAGCTAACTTGATTGGATCAACATTTCGGATGCAGCAAAAGGCGGAAGCTGAGATGAAACAATTCAGGAAAAGCCTCAACTTCAAGGCAACACCAATGCCTTCATTCTACAACACAAGTACTAGACCGGGGTCTCATAACAAGGTATGTTTCTACAATTGCAAGCTTTGTCTGAACAAAAATAAGGAATCTCTCAAGTGTCCATAGACTACTCTACTTGTAGTTTAGATAGAACCTCGATTTCAATACTTGTCACAAGTACTGTAGTTATATATTCCAAAGACCAAGAAAGTAGCAGCCATCAACTTAATACTTTAAACTTGCTTTCTCTAAATATTTTCAGAGAGAGCCATCTAAAGTAGCACCATTAAGATCCCGACCCGCGACCTCAGCCTCGATGACAAACAGGGCGGTCACAAGAGTTTCTAACAAACACGGTTGTGAAGAAGCTAAAATGGTAAAGGTAATGGTCAGTAATAGACAACAACGTGCGGCTAAAGATTCGGATTTGCAGAAGGGTAATCTCATGGCGGTTGAAATGAAACAAAAGATTAGTGTTCGAAGAAGCGGAAACTAAACAGACATGTGTCCATTTGAATTCTGCTGTTGGCTGCATCGCTTTCTATCGCTACCAAATCCATCATATCGTCCTCTGCTTTTGTTTAGCGTTCTGTTAAAATTGAAATGTGTGACTCTGCTAGCTAATACTTTAACCAATAATAAAAACAACTATGAAATACTTTTAATTGTGTACAAAGAATTATAGTGAAAACGGAAAACGTGTAAGATGAGTAAGATTAAAACAGAACCTTTCAACTCAAGTCATGCTAATTTAGTCATAAAAATAAGTTTCATTCATGCAATTAAAAATAATTAAGATTAAGGTATTATCTTATATTATGAGGTGTGATTTAAATTGTGTAGGATGTAAGAATGTAAATTTCATGCTTGGTATCCACTAATCTATATGCTGATTAGCCAACAATTTTAGAAACTTAATTGTGGAACCAAAATTTCTCTTTTTGTTTCTGGATCATGTAAGCACGAAATAAAGTTAAAAGTTGTACGCGTTTTACAACCTCAACAAGTAAACTAAAGTCACAAGCGTTGGTAACAAAACTCAGATTTCTATAAATATATACCACTTATGTCTTCTTTGATCATAAACACAATTTGTCTAAAACACATAACATCAGAATTTATATCAGAATTTATTTCGTGCATTGACGACTAGATTAGTAGGATGAAAGAAGACCTTGCAAGTCATCCTTCTCAATAGACAAAACAGAATTAAAGTGAAAACCTTTAGAAAAATGTTAACTTGTTATCAATATTTTGGCGTGTGATATATATATTGGAATTAGAACCAAATTACTACTAAAACGTGTAAGATGAAAGCAAATTTGCACTGTTCATGTATGGTATCTAGTAATCTCTATGCTAATTGGCCAATAATTTTAGTAAGTTGTTAACGTGTAGAGCTAAACATTCTACTTTCGTTTATTTTTGAGATGTAAAGCATTTAATAATATGTAAAATAAAGATGTACGCGCTTTTACGACTCAACAAGTAATCATCACCCACACTCACAAGTTACACCGTTGGTAACAAACTATGAAACTACTCTCTTATAAATACCAGATGTGTGTTTAGTTTCTCTATATCTCAAAACACAAAATATCATTACACATACAAAGAAAGAGAAAACAAAAATGGAGAAATCAAATTTCGAGTCACTTCCTGAAGATCATCAAATGAATATTCTGTCACGGTTGCCTTTGAAGTCCTTGGTGAAGTTCCTCCTCGTCTCGAAGAAATGGGCATCCATGATCCGCTCTACAAAATTCAATGTTGATTACTTGCCCCGATCGATGACAAGGCCTCGAGTGATGTTCATGGTCCAACGATATACATCACAGGCTTCACAGCCACCCGAACTTGAGATGTTGTGGTTTGACACTGTTTATAAAGAGCAAACAGTTTTAACCGAACCACCTTACGATGAGGTGTTGTTTCACTCTGTCTATCAAGACAAGGAACCATTGTTGTCGTCTGGACAACAACAATTGCGTATTTCTCAGCCCATCCGAGGTTTGATCTGTCTTAGGTTACAAACTAAGCTTGCGATTTGCAATCCGGTTACGAGAATGTTTCATATTTTACCGGAGATCCAAGCGCCTGAAGATTCTTACATAACAAGTTTTCTCGGATATGATGAAGCTACGAATGTATTCAAGGTGTTATGCATCACGAAGTCTAAGTCATTACCCACAACTAGGGAATATCTAGTCTTGACGGTGGAGTCCGGTCAAGAAGAATCTTGGAGATCGATCGCATGTCTGTATGAACATGATAAAGTGAAACTTGGTGAAGGAATATGTAAAGGAGGGGTTTTGTACTATGGAGCTCAAACCGATGAAGCTCAGTCCAATGGTGACAAATTTGTGCTCATGAGCTTCAATGTGAGGTCTAAAGATTTTGCCGTCATTAGATATCCTGAATATGATTCCATATACACACTTTGGAGATTAGTGTTTTACAAAGAGAAAATTGCCTTAGTGAATGACTGTGACTTTTACATCATTCCTGATTTTATTGGGAATGATGAACCGGACTTGGACAATGAAGCTGTGAATGATGAATCGAATGGGACTAAAGTTTTTCATATAATTGTTTTGGATGAAAGTACACAACAATGGGAGACAATCCCCATAGAGATTCTTCATTGGGAAGAAGCTGTTGGAGAGAAGGAATTTCAGTTCCAAGGTACCATTGGAGAAAACGAACTTGTTTTTGCACAAAACTCTACCGAACTTGGCGGCCCTGACTACTGTGTATTGTATTACAATACAGAGACCAAATGTTTCAGAAGGTTTGAGATTCAAGGAGTGGTTGGCAATGATGACTCTGTTCAAACCTTCTTGTCACGTTGATAGCCTTTACCTTATGTGAACAACAAGAATTGGTCCGCTGATTATGATCAGAGACTCGTTGGTTGTTCACTCTCTCAAAGTCCTATTGTCGTTAATTTTTTTACATATGCTAAATAAATAAATAATAATGGTGTGCCTCTAGTTATAGGTCTTATTGGGATTGTTCGTTTTCATACTTATTGTCGTGTTGACCTTTGCTTATGCTAAAATAATAATGTTCGCTCAATTCAGATATTTTATAACTATGTTTCTAAATGATAATTCTATTGTCGTGTTAATCTTTATTTGTTCTAAAGAATAATGTTTGTCCACAGTTCATATATGACTTGAAGCTTGAGAGCCCCTCCATAAAACAGAGTTATTCAACTTTTGGGTGTGAATTTCTCATGCATTTATGAAAAAAATAAAAAATAAAGAAATTTAAAAGAATTGGCAAGTAAGTTTGTATACGTATACGTGAAAGCCAAGCTACTAATAAACTCTTTTTAAGTGAAAACCTTTTTTTTTTAAATGAACTTGTTAATTGTATTCAAAGAACCAAGCTACTAAAACGTGTAAGATAGATGGAAACAGATGTGTCACTTCACGTTCATTTGCCAAAAGAGCTGGCGGCAATTACGAGTTAAAGCGAGATAGAAAAAAAAGAAATAACTTTTTACTCCTTGCGAATTTCTTCAACCGTAATTAATGTATTGCTAATCTTCACTAAGTCAGAATAGTCAGTAACAAAAGATATATATTGTCATCTTCTGCTAGTTGATCATACAACACATGTCCTAAATGAATGTTTCTAATTCGAAATGTAGTGGAGGGCGACTTCTTCATAATGTAGCAGCCATCAACTTAATACCCTAAACTTGCTTTCTCTAAATATTTTTCAGAGAGAGCCATCTAAAGTAGCACCATTAAGATCACGACCCGCGACCTCAGCCTCGATGACAAACAGGGCGGTCACAAGAGTTTCTAACAAACACGGTTTTGAAGAAGCTAAAATGGTAAAGGTAATAGTCAGTAATAAACAACAACGTGCGACTAAAGATTCGGATTTGCAAAAGGGTAATCTCATGGCGGTCGAAATGAAACAAAATATTGGTGTTCGAAGAAGCGAAAACTAAACAGACATGAGTCCATTTGAATTCTGCTGTTGGCTGCATCGCTTTCTATCGCTGCTAATCAAATCATATCATCCTCTGCTTTTGTTTAGCGTTCTGTTAAAATTGAAATGTGTGACTCTGCTAATACTTTAACCAATAATAAAAACAACTATGAATAGTGTATACTTTTAATTGTGTACAAAGAATTATACTGAAAACGGAAAACGTGTAAGATGAGTAGATGTGTAAGATTAAAACAAAACCTTTCAACTCAAGTCATTGCTAATTTAGTCATAAAAATATGTTTTATTCTGCAATTAAAAATTAAAGCATTAACTTATATTTTGACGTGTGACTTAACTGTGAAGGATGAAAGAAAGTCTGTAAATTTCATGCTTGGTATCCACTAATATGCTGATTAGCCAACAATTTTAGTATCTTCATTGTGGAACTAAAATTTCTCTTTTTGTTTTTGGATCATGAAATAAAGTTAAAGATGTACGCGTTTTACAATCTCAACAAGTTAAACTAAAGTCATACACATTGGTAACAGACTCAGATTGCTATAAATATATACCACTTATGTCTTCTTTGATCATAACCACAATTTGTCTAAAATAAAACACATAATATCATTAGAAAAAAAAAATCGAGAATGGAGAACACAAGTGGTTTCGAAGCACTTCCTGTAGAGATCCAAACTGAGATTCTGTCACAATTGCCTCTCAAATTTTTAATGATATTCAGCGTCTCAAAGAAGTGGTCATCTTTAATCCGTACGAAAGAATTCAGACAGCTTTACTTGAGCCAGTCGATGAAAAGGCCTCGAGTGATGTTCATGGTCCATCGACTTAAGTTCAGCCCAACCGTAGCTGATGTTCTGTTTCACTCTGTTTCTCAAGAGGAGGAGTCATTGTTGATGTCTTCTGGTAGTGATCAGCAAGAGATGTGTATCTCTCCTGAACCAGGATATGATAGGATTGCTCAACCCGTCCGAGGGTTGATCTGTCTTCGCAAGAAAAGTAAGGTTGTCATTTACAATCCCGGTACGGGAAAGACTCTGACTTATTTACCAAAGATCGAAGCACGTAAACAAGCGGCCATAACAACTTTTTTCGGATACGATGAAGTTACAAATGTGTTCAAGGTTTTAGCGTTTGATAAATCACAAGGAGCTAAGGTACATCAGATTTTGACGATAGGATCGAGTAAACAATCTTGGAGAAGGATCATATGTGATCATGATCATTCTCCAGTTACGGAAGGGCTATATAAAGACGGAGTTTTGTACTACGGAGCTCGGTCCCATACCGACAAATCTCTGCTAATGAGCTTCAACTTGAGTTCTGAAGTGTTTACTGTCATTGAATTACCTGAGGGAGTCGACACACTAGTGGAGAAATTGGTGATTTTCAAAGGAGAAATTGCTTTGGTGAAGGATCCCCCTGCCAATGGATCGATTCAAATGATGGTTAGAAATGAAGTTTCAGGAGAATGGGGTATGGTCTCGTTTATGATTCCTCAGTGGAAACAAACTGTTGAAGACATGGTGTTTTATTTTATAGGTACCGTTGGAACACGAAAACTTGTTTTCGTGCCAGCCTACGCGCGTAAGGGATCACTCTTTGTGTTGTATTTCGATACAGCCACGAGAGATGTTATGAAGTATGAGATTAAAGGAGTTGTTGGAAATCAATTTCATTCTATTCGAACCTTCTTGGATCATATAGATAGTCCTCTGCTTTTGTGAAGAATAAGAGTTGGTCCACTTGGTAACATGAACTGGTTGGTTGGCTGGTTCAGTGTCTCGAGTACGTTATATTGTGGTTAATCTTTATGCTAAACAATAATGTTGTCTCCCCAAGTAGTTCTAGTCTTATTGGGATTGTTAGTTTTCATTTCTATTGTCCTTAATCTTTGTCTATGCTAAACAATAATGTTCATCTTTATACTTTATGTATGCAAAATAATAATGTTGGACCAATTCAGATGTAAAAGTTAATTAATAACGTTTCTATACTCTGTTCCTTACGCCGTGGGAGCCTTTTGATGAAACAGAGTTATTCAACTTTTTGGTTTAGCTTCACTCAACCAAAGAGTTGTAAAACTTAATCATTTAACATTAGGAGGAACTTATCCAAATTTGCTTGCACAGTTGCACTAAAGACTGTTTATGATACACTTAAGCGATCAATCTTTATTCTCTGCTTTTGTGTATTGTTCTTTTACTGTTTGGCTGAACTTTGTAATTATGTGACGTTACTATAACCAATAAATAACACTCTTGAGTCCGAATAATATACTTTATAATAGTAACATTACATCATTTTTAAATCCTAACATATGCCAAACAATCCTCAACGAGTAACCGGGCAAAAAAATAAATCAAGAAATTTGAAAGAAATGGTTACAAAATCTTAGAGTGAAAACTGAAAGTTTTTATAAGTGAAAACGTCTTACTAATGTATATTTGAATTGAATTGATTTTGTGCATTGACGACTAGATGTGTAGTGTGTACCATGAAAGAAAACCTTCCAAGTCACGTTTGCCACCAAATATCTCTCTTACTTGGTCATATAAATTAGTAAGTATTGACGTGTGACTTCTTTTTTTATCTTGAAATTGTGTACTGAAAAACTTTTTTTTTTGTTTGATGAAAAGGTGAAGGTGTTATTGATATTTTGACGTGTGATTCAATTGTATATTTGTATTCGAATAATTAAACTGTCAAAAACGTGTGTGTACGATGAAAAAGTGAATATTTCACATTCTGTTATAGTGTTATCCAATAAACTCTATGCTAATTTTAGTAAGCTTTTAGCGTGTTAATTAAACATTTCTCCTTTTGGGTTTAAATGTAAGGATGAAATATAAAGTAAAGATGTTATACGACCCAACAAGTGACCACCCAGTCACACGTCACAACGTTTCAGTAACAAACTCTGAGATATTTTGACGTATGATTCAATTGTATTGGAATAATTAAACTATTAAAAACGTGTACGATGAAACTATGAAAGAAAATATGTCACAATCTAATGCTTGATATCCAATCAACTCTATGCTAATTTTAGTAAGCTTTTAGCGTGTGTAATAAACATATCTCCTTTTTTTGGGTTTAGATGTAAATTAAGGATGAAATATTAAGTTAAGATGTTATTCGCGTTATACGACCCAACAAGTGACCACCCAGTCACAAGTAACAACGTTTTCAGTAACAAATTATGAGATTCTCTTATAAATATCACATCTGCAGCGTGTTTAAGTCTTTATATCTCAAAACACATAACATAATATCATTAGACAACAAAACAAGAATGGACAGTTCAAGTTTCGATTTCGAATCACTTCATGAAGATCTACAAATGCAGATTCTGTCATGGTTGCCTCTGAAATCCTTGGTGAAGTTCCTCATCGTCTCGAAGAAATGGGCATCTATTATCCTTGGGGAACAATTTCGAAATATCTACTTGAGCCGATCGATGACAAGGCCTCGACTGGTGTTCATGATCGAACGATATATATCACATCCACCCGAACTTGAGATGTCGTGGTTTCACTCTGTTTATCAAGAGGGAAGACTTATACTCTTTTCACCTGACACTGAGGTGTTGTTTCACTCTGTTTATCAAGAGGAGAAACCATTGTTGTCGTCTGGTCCTTTAATATCTGGTGAATGATCATACTTACATGTGATCCGGTGTTGTCCTCTTGATGCAATGGCTTCTCATATTTCTCAGCCCATCCGAGGTTTGATCTGTCTTCAGTTTCGAACTAAGTTTGCAATTTTCAAACCGGGTGCGAAAAAGTTACAGAAGTTACCAGAGATCCAAGCACATGAAAATGCTTGGATAACAAGTTTTCTCGGATACGATGAAGCTACGAATGTATTCAAGGCGTTATGTAGGACAAGCTTGATGATGTCAGGTCAAGAAACTAAGGAATATCATGTCTTGACGGTGGGATCAAGTGAAGAACCTTGGAGACGGATCACATGTAAGTATGATCATTCACCAGATATTAAAGGACTATGCAAAGAAGGGGTTTTGTACTATGGAGCCAGGTTCAGTATTGAAAAATCTCTGGTCGTCATGAGCTTCAATGTTGGGTCTGAAGAGTTTAGTACCGTCATTGAATTTCCTAATGGATCTGCTCATAGCCGTTGGAAATTTGTGATTCATAATGGGAACATTGCCTTAGTGGATGACTCTGAATTTGACAATGGAGTTGTGAATGAACCTAATGGGACTAAAGTTTTTCATATATTTGTTTTGGATGAAACCGCACGGAAATGGCGGGAAGAGCGCATCGAGATTCATCGTTGGGAACAAAACGTTGGAAAAATGGAGCTTTATTTCAAAGGTACCATTGGAACAGGAGAACTTGTCTTCGCACATTACGTTGACAGTTACGGCCGTGATCTCTTTGTGTTGTATTACGACACATTCAAAAAAATTATCAGAATGTTTAATATTGGAAATGGAAGAGTGGTTGGCGACTATAATATTGTTCGAACGTTCTTGGATCATGTTGATAGTCTTTTCCTTATGTGAAGAACAAAGATTTGGTCCACAAAAGATTATCAGAAACTCGTTGGTTGTTCTGTATCTCAAGTCCTAGCTATTGTCGTTAATCTTTACTTATGCTAGAAAATAATGTTGTCTCTCTTGTAGTAGTACTAGTCTTATTGGGATTGTTCCTTTTCATTTATATTGTCGTGTTAACTTTATTTATGCTAAATAATAATGTTCGTTCACAGTTCCAGATGTATCTTTAATTAATAACGTTTCTTATATACTCTGTTACTCAAGCTATATGAGCCTCTTCATAAAACAGAGTTATTCAACTTTTGGGTGTAAAACTTCTCATGCATTCATGAAATTTCTTCTTTTGTTTTTATATGTGAATTTAACAGAATTAAATTGGAAACCGACATCTTTATTCTCATGCATATGAAGTTTTTTTTTTTTGTTAAAGATCATGAATGCAATTACAAATAATCAAATGTGAGTTATAGTAAGTTTTTAACGTATGGAACATATGATTTCTCCTTTCGTTATTAGATTCAAGCATGCAATTTAATAAAGTTAGATTAAAGATTTATGTGCGTTACAAGACTCAACAAGTTACACTAAATTCTAAAGTCATAACGTTGGTAACAAAGCCTGAAATTTCTTTAAAAATCACATCTGTGTTTTTTTCCTAGAACACATAATACATACATTAGAGAAGAACAAAAAAAAATGGAGAATTTAAACTTCGAAGCACTTCCTCAAGATGTACAAATGAAGATCATGTCACGATTGCCGCTGAAATCATTGGTGACATGCATCTGCGTCTCGAAGAAATATGCATATTTAATCCGCACAAAAGCATTCAGAGATCTTTACTTGCACCGGTCGATGACAAGGTCTCGAGTGTTGTTCGTCTCGAGTGTAAGAATCCAGAAAAACAAAGCCGAAGCCTTGTTTCACTCTGTTTATCAAGATGAGGAACCATTGTTGTCCTCTGGTCAACAACAGATACGTACCAACGAAGCAGAAGTACCACTTGATGAAGTTTCTCAACCCATCCGAGCTGATCTGTCTTCGAGGTGGTACTAATGTTGTCATTTGCAACCTGGGAGCGAAAAAGTTTCGGCGTTTACCTCAGATCCAAAGGCCTAACGGAGCATCCATAAGATGTTTTTTCGGATACGATGAATCTACGGATGTATTCAAGGTGTTATGCATTACACAGTTCGGAGATGGTAGGCGAACTAAGGAGTTTCATGTATACACGGTGACGGAGGGATCAGTTGAAGACTCTTCTTGGAGACGTATCACATGTAAGCATGATCATTCACCAGTTACTCAAGGACTATTCAAAGGAGGTTTCTTGTACTATGGAGCTCAGCCCAATAGTGGAAAATATCAGGTAATGAGCTTCAACGTGAGTTCTGAAGATTTCACTGTCATTGAAGTACCTGACAGAGGCGAAACCTCTACAGTTGATGATCATCGTTGGAAATCGGTGAATTACAATGGGGAAATTGCCTTAGTAGATGACTCTGTGTTTAAAAGTGAAATTGTCGATATATGGGACGACGATGGCATTGGAAGTTTTGTATTGTGGGTTAGGAACGAGATATCAGGGAACTGGGGGAGAAAGATCGTTAAGATTCCTCAATGGCTAGAAACTGTTGAACATCACAAGTTTTTTTTCAATGGTACCATTGGAACAAGAGAACTTGTTTTCGCACCATACTGTTGGTTAGAGGGACAAATATTTGTGGTGTATTATGATACAGACACAACAAACCTCAGAAGATTTGAGATTGAAGGAATGGTTGTTGATGGATGCTATTATGTTCGAACCTTCTTGAATCATGTTGATAGTACTTGGCTTATATGAAGAATAAGAGTTGATTGTTCACTCTCTTAACTCTCATTGGGATTGTTGTTTGTCTTCATTTCTAATTTTCATTCTATTGCGGTTAATCTTTATTTATGCTAAATAATAATGATGTCTAGCTCTCATGTACTCATGTACTAGTGGTCTTATTGGGATTGTTAATTTTTTTTTCTATTGTCGTTAACCTTTATTTTATGCTAAAATAATAATGTTGTCACTCGACTATATCTTATTGCGATTGTTCGTTTTTTCTTACTGCCGTTAATCTTTATTTTTTTTGCCATATAATTACAAAATTGAAGCTTCCTAATAAGTGCAAAGAGAAGGGAAAAAGTTCTTTAGTATATAATAGTGTAATATTCTTTTCAACTACAGAAAGTGACATTTGATTCGTAGAACAAAACGTTGCTAAAAGAAAAAACACAAGATTTCTAGCTATAATTCTATCTTGTAAACGCCAAGAGAGTAGCAGCCACCAACCTCTTACTCTCAAATAACGATTTTTTCAGACCGAACCAACAACCATCTAAAGTCGCACTATCAGGACCATCATGACTCACGATCTCAGCCTCAATAACAAACCGGGCGGTCACAAGAGTTTCTCTTAGACAAGGCTTTGGAGTTTGGAGAACCTAAAATGGTTGGTGGTATAACATAAAACAAAGTGTAACCAAAGATTTGGATTTGCAATTGTTACATTGCTTTTTGTTGCGATCAATCTTTATCTTCTGCTTCTGCTTTTTGTTCATTGTTCGTTTACTGTTTGTCTGAGCTTTGTAACTCTCTGTGAACTTCTTTTACCAATAATAATAGAAACCTTTTTTTTATATAACAAATATTCTCTATATAATATTATACTTAAGAATAAATAACATTACGTCATTTTTTTTTTCAGTTTTAAATCCTAACACATAAACCAAACAATCCTCAACGAGTAACCCATTAAATAAAAAATAAAAAAATTTAAAAGAATTGTCAAGTAACTTTTTTATGCGTACACGTAAAAACATTTCTTTCAAAAATTGTGTACAAAGAACTAAGTGAATAGTGAAAAATTTCAAGAAGTTAAATTCTTTTCTTTTTGAACAACCTTAAGAAATTAAATTTATATCAGAATTTATTTTGTGCATTGACGACTAGATTATTACGATGAAACAAACCTTGCAAGTCACGCTTGGTGCGGCTTACACCAAATCTCTATGTTAGTCTAGTAATCATCCTTCTCAATAGACAAAACAGAATTAAAGTGAAAACATTTAAAAAAATGTTAACATGTTATCAATATTTTGGCGTGTGATAATTGTATTGGAATAAGAACTAAATTACTACTAAAACGTGTAAGATGAAAGCAAATTTGTCACTTTTCATGCATAGTATCTAGTAATCTCTAAGCTAATTGGCCAATAATTTTAGTTAGTTTCTAACGTGTGGAGCTAAACATTCTACTTTCGTTTTTTTGAGATGTATAGCATTTCATGATATTTAAAACAAAGATGTACGCGCTTTTACGACTCAACAAGTAATCATCATCCACACTCATAAGTTACAACGTTGGTAACAAACTATGAGACTACTCTGTTATAAATACCACATATGTGTGTTTAGTCTCTCTATATCTCAAAACACAAAATATCATTAATACAAAGAAACAAAAAAACAAGAATGGAGAAATCAAATTTCGAGTCACTTACTGAAGATCATCAAATGAATATTCTGTCACGGTTGCCGCTGAAGTCCTTGGTGAAGTTCCTCCTCGTCTCGAAGAAATGGGCATCCATGATCCGCTCTACAAAATTCAATGTTGATTACTTGAGTCGATCGATGACAAGACCTCGAGTGATGTTCATGGTCCAACGATCTACATCACAGCCACCCGAACCTACGATGTTGTGGTTTGACACTGTTTATAAAGAGCAAACCTTAACAACCGAACCATCTTACACTGAGGTGTTGTTTTACTCTGTTTACCAAGACGAGGAACCATTGTTGTCTTCTGGACAACAACAGTTGCGTATTTCTCTACATGCAAAATATGATGTTTCTCAGCCCATCCGAGGTTTGATCTGTCTTAGGTTACAAACTAAGCTTGCGATTTGCAATCCGGGTACGAGAATGTTTCATACTTTACCGGAGATCCATTCATAAAACAGAGTTATTCAACTTTTGGGTGTGAAATTTTTCATGCATTTATGGAAAAAAAAAAAAAAGAAGAATTGGCAAGTAAGTTTGTATACGTAGACGTGGAAACCAAACTACTAATAAACTTTTTTTAAGTGAAAACCTTTTAAAAAAATAATGAACTTGTTAATTGTATTCGAAGAACCAAACTACTAAAACGTGTAAGATAGATGGAAACAGATGTGGCACTTCACTTTCATATGTCAAAGGAGCTGGCGGCAACTACGAGTTAAAGCGAGATAGAAAAAAAAAAGGTTTTACTCCTTGCCAATTTCTTCAACCGTAATTAATGTATTGCTAATCTTCACTAAGTCAGAATAGTCACTAACTAAAGATATATGTTATCATCTTCTGCTAGTTGATCATACAAATCATGTCCTAATTCCTAAATGAATGTTTCTAATTCGAAATGTAGTGGAGGGCGACTTCTTCATAATTACGATCTCCCATAAGAGTTTTAGTTTCTAATTAGTGAAAGTATGAAACTAAATGCTCTGTAAACAATTCTCAGCATGGTTACGTTTTATTGTAAATTAATCTAGTTATTTATTTACTTTTGTATTCATTCAAATACAAATAGTTAATTTACTAAGGAAGCCTTGAATGCAAATATTGAAGGAATTGAAGCCAATTTTCTAACCATGATTACGCTTTGTTTTTTTTATTCAAGTTATTACATAATTTCATAAGCTGAAATGCATTAAAACGAACCATGTAATCGATGTAAAACGTCAAAATATGTAAATTATGTTGATAACTAATAATATATTGTCTCATGAGAAACAAATAAATAAAAATGTCTTTTCTCATTAATTAGTAAAATGATACTAAAAATAACATTGATGAACATTCGACGCTATATATACATACAAAAATCCTCATTAAAAACCCAATTAAGTAGTCAAAGTATTAAAAAATGGAGAGTAAAATCCTTTTCATGACATTTTATTTTTGTTTTGGTTTGGTAAGTGTGCTCGATCACTCGAGCTCGTAGTCACAAGCACTGAACCATGCTTAAATGCTACCAACAAGCAACTAGCGACAAGCACATTTTCATGACATTTTCTGTAACCATTGTTTTGGTATCACTTTCTCATCTAAGTTTTGCTATAGAAGAGAATAATCACGAACCACTCATGTCAAAGAACGAGATTGATGCGGCGATCTATGCAGTTTCACCGAGTACAAAAGATGAGAGACAAAAGTGCAATTTCTCCAATAAAATGTTTAGATGAAGTGTTCGCTGAAATTCTTCGGAATAAAATTGCTTCAAGAAAATGTTGTCTAAGGATAGTGAACGCTGGAAAGGAATGTCACATGGAATATGCAAAATTATTTTTTCAAATTAATAATATAAGATGTTATAGTTCTGAAAGCTTTTTGAAAACTAATAAAGTGTGGAACAGATGTTCTACTGAAATTTGTGTTCTTTCACCTTTTTCTCGTTAAAAAACAAAAACGTAACTAAATTATTTTTATTACATAATGGTTTATATTGTTATTATACCAAAAAAATTATTATATAATGGTTTAAATTGCTCATACTATACTAAAAATTGATTAATAATACCAATTAATTCGATTCGGCCTTTATTCTTAAAAAGAAATTATAGTAACAAAATCTACTTATAGTTGATGCTTCACGTTATGATTGGTTATCGCCCTAATTATAAGCAATTGACACGTCAAATGTCGCTGAAGCAATAACATTTAGCGGTGCCGTGCGTGTGCAAGATTTCGATTAGGTCTTCATCTTTCTCACGAGGAGAGTTTGTAAAGAAAGGGTCCGTATTCATTGGTGTTAATGTATATATTGGTCTTGAAGGTAAAAATGTTGAAGGAGACAAGATCCATGTTTTCTATGGCCACTCTTAACCGCTTCAGATTTATATCAAATAAAGCTGCATGGGGGTCATAGATAATGTCAAGCGACGAGGTCATGAGGTAAGACATAGACAGAGTCAATGCGAATAACGAACCTTACCTTCTTGGATCATGTTGATGCACTGATTATAAGAAACTAGTGCTTGGTATCTCTCGTCTTATTGGGATTGTTGTTACTTGTTAGTCTTCATTTCTGTTTTTTTTTTCTATAGTGGTTATTCTTTATTTAATTATGCTAACTAATAATGCAGTCTCTCATGTAATGTACTACTATTGTGGTCTTATTGGGATTAATTAATGTTAGTTTTTCATTTCTATATATTGACGTTAAGTTATAGAAATGTTAGTTTGAGTATATTAATTTTATGCTATATAACAAAACTGAAGCTTCCTAGCAAGTGCAAAAGAAAAAAAGTAGGAAAAAAGGGTGAAAAATAAAAATTGTTTAGTGAAACTACAAAAACGTGTACAGTGAAAGTAAATATATACTGTATGTCACTTTAATTTTCATGCATGGTACCCAATAATCTGTATTCTAATTGGACAATAGTTATAGTAAATTTCTAACGTGTGGAACTGAAATTTCTTCTTGTGTATTTAGATGTAAAGCATAATATATATATATATATATATATATATATATATATATATATATATGTAACAAACTCTGAGATTCTTCTTATAATAGATATTGCATTTGTGTGTTCCGAAATTTGAACAACATTACTGAAATAATTAGTATATATATAAAAAAATATATATATTTAGTATATTTAAGTCTGATATTTTTTGGATATATTGACGACTTGAGGTGAACTAATTAAATGTGTAATGCGTATATGTATCTCTATGTTAATTATTAGTCATAGAAACGAGTAAGTTTTTGAGGTTTTTTTTTTTTTTTTTTCCTTGAAATTATGTAGAAAATAAAAAACAAAATAGTTATCTAAAGTTTTAGTATCCAATAATCTATACTCTAATTGGCCAATAATTATAATTATAGTAAGCTTTTAGCGTGTGGAAACTGTAAATTTAATCTTTTGTGTGTTTTTGGAAGTACTAGACGCGTTTTCACGACTCAACAAGTTAAACTAAAGTGAACCACTTACGTTACGTCGTTAGTAACAAGCAAAGGTCTTGCTTAGAAATTCTTTAAATACCACACCTCTGTTAAGTAGGTCTTCATATCTCTCAAACACACGAAAAAAAAAAAACAAATATCATTACAGAAGAAGAACAAAAGAAAAAGAAAAAAAAAACACAAGAATGGAGAAATCAATTAGTTTTGAAACATGTCCTGAAGAGCTACGAGAAGAGATTGTGTTACGGTCACCTTTGAAATCCTTGGCGAAACTCGTCGGCGTCTCAAGGAAATGGAGTTCCATCATCCGTGGAGAAGACTTCAAAGCTCGTTACTTGAGCCTATCCAAGGAAAGGCCTCGAGTATTGTTGGCCGCCGCTGAAATAATAAAACTGTTACCAGACTCGGCCGCCACTGAAGAAGAAGAGGAAGTCTGGTTATCAGTGATGTTTCGCTCCGTTTATCAAGAGGAGGAACCATTGTTGTCGTCTGGTCTTCAAGAGATACGTGTTCGCGTTCTTGGTGCAACGAGCTTTAGGGCTTGTCAACCCATCCGAGGTGTGATCTGCCTTCACTTTACAACCAATGAGATTGTGATTTTCAATCCTTGTACGGGGAAATCTCAGACTTTACCAGACATCCAAGCGGATGCGAACCATTTCCTAGTAAGTTTTTTCGGATACGATGAAACTAGGGATGTGTTCAAAGTGTTGTGTATGGCGCTTGATGGACCATTCGGAGATCGTCCTAGAGAAGCTCAAATATTAACGGTGCGACCGGGTCAGGAACTATCTCCCTGGAGGCGGATCAATTATCAGTATGTCATCCCTCATCTACAGAAGGGCTATTTGAAGGAGGTTTCTTGTACTTTGGTGCGCAGTGCAAAGGTGGCCAAGAATCTGTAGTTATGAGCTTTAACATGAGTTCTGAGGAGTTTACTGCCGTTCAAGTACCTGAGGGTGTGAATTTCCGTGGAGGATGGAGCCTGGTGAAATACAAAAAGAAAATCGCGTTATCTCGCATGGTTGACCACAACAATGGAGAATTGCAGCTGTGGGTTAGGAAAGCAACCGGAGGATGGTCAAGCGAAAGGTTTGTGATTCCTGATTGGAAAGACACTGTTGGAAACACAAGGTTTCATTTCAAAGGAACCGTTGGAAAAAGCATACTTGTTTTCTATCAAGTGTCTATCGTGAAGGATTCACGTTCAACTTCTTTGCTCTACTTCGATAAATCAACCCAACGTCTCCGACGCTATGATTTTCAAGACCTGTATGATGCTCCTCCTCTAAAACTCCCATATCCTGCTGTTCAGTTATTTTTGGACCATTGCGATTCGACATGGCTTCTCTGAAGATAAAGAATAACGGATCGAGTTAACTGGGATGAATTAATGTTCAATTTCATTTCTCTATATCGTTGGTTAATCTTGAATTTATGCTAAAAATAATAATAATGTTGTCTCTCGAAAAACACTATACTTTATTGGGATTATTTGTTTTCATTTCTATTGTCGTTAATCTACATATTTATGCTAAATATATTAATAAATAATGTTCCAAACGTTTAATGGTTTTCCTCCCTTCCAATTTGTTAATTTATTAAAAAAAATATTCTCAACTACAGAAAGTGACATTTGACTCCTAAAACAAAAAGGTTGCTAATAGAAAACAAAAAAACAAAACATAAGATTTCATGGCGGTTGAAATGAGTGTTCGAAGAAGCGGAAACTAAACAGACAAGTGGCGATTTGAATTCTACTGTTGGTTGCATCCCTGCTTTTGTTTAGCGTTCTGTTTAAATTGAAATGTGCGACTCTGCTAATACTTTAACCAATAATAAAAACAACTATGAATAGTAGTATACTGTACTTAATTGTGTACAAAGAATAATAGTGAAAACTGAAAACTTGTTAGATGAGTAGATGTGTAGGATTAACACAAAACCTTTCAAGTCATGCTAAATTTAGTCATAAAAATAATTAAAATTATAGTATTATCTTATATTTTGACGTGTGATTTAAATTGTAAGAATGTAAATTTCATGCTTGGTATCCACTAATCTATATGCTGATTAGCCAACAATTTTAGTATCTTAATTGTGGAACTAAAATTTCTTTTTTTTTTTTTTTTTTTTTTTTTTT
>NC_025693.1:27979781-28017386 GCF_000633955.1 Camelina sativa
TTTTTTTTTTTTTTTTTTTTTTTTTTGGATAATGTAAAGCATGAAATAAAATATAAGATGTACGCGTTTTACAATCTCAATAAGTTAAACTAAAGTCACAAGCGTTGGTAACAAATTCAGATTTCTATAAATATATAGCACTTCTTTCTTCTTTGATCATAACCACAATTTGTCTAAAACACATAATATCAGAATTTATTTCGTGCATTGACGACTAGATTAGTAGGATGAAAGAAAACCTTGCAAGTCATCATTCTTAATAGATCATCCAAAACAGAATTAAAGTGAAAACCTTTAGAAAGTAACATTTGACTCGTAGTTCTTTCACAGATCAGATTGACTAAGTAGTAGTAACGTTTCTTAAGCTGTGGTCGCCTTTTTAATTTCATGAAACAGAGTTATTCAACATTGTTGATCAAAAACCAAAAAAAACAAGTCACTCAATTTTGTGTGTGAAATTTCCAATGCATGCATTCAAAATCTGTTTTAGATATGGCCTTGGAGATTAAATGACTGGGCCCTTTTTAATATAGCTCATAATTTCAAATAAATAAATAATACTGCAATATACTTTTCATATATATATATATATATATAAAAATAAATCTAAACTTTTTGAAACATTATTTTAAATTGTATATGATATTGTTAAAATCTTCTTAGGTTTAAGTTAACTTAGTAAAGGTAGAAACAACATCAAAAAAATCAAACTTGAAAGAGAAATCCTTGTTGGGAAATATAAAATCATTGTCACTTGAGACTGTAAAATTTACTCTGTCTTTTGCTACTCGTACTTCTTATAGAAAAATTAACAAAATACACATCAAAATATTTTTATATTAAGAAATCAATCCCTTTTTTTAATAAAAGGGAAGTACACAACATAGTTTTTGTAAACTTTATATTTTTAATAAATGGTTACAAATTGTTACAAATAGGTTTTAGATTAATCCATATATTAATATTAATGGTTACACCTAAATATTAGGGATATTCCAAATTGATAATTGATATATTAATGGTAACAAATAAAATCATGGATATTCCAAACTGTATTTTTGGAAGATTTTAGTCTTATATCACATTGTTTCCAAAGATCTTTAAACATAATATTACAATTTATTTTTCACAGATTTTATAGATAGACTACAACGTTAACCAAAGATAGATTACGAAATTGATAGATTGTTGTCCAAAAAAAAAAATTGATAGATTGATTGGTTACAAATTAAATAGTGGGTTACAAATAAGATTACGAAATAAAATTTAACCAGTGATATAGCACGGGTAATTATCTAGAAACATTAACAATATAAAACTTACAAAATATGTGTTTTTTTCAAGCCTTCATATGATTTTATTGCATAATGTTTTATCTAAAAAAAACTTTTAAAAACAATAACATAAATTTTATTTTATATAAAAAATACAATATAAATAAAATAATTTTCAGTCCGTACTCTAGCACGGGTCTTAATTTAGTTAGTTCCTTTATTTGGAAATTGCATAGCCACAATTTACACAAACTGGATATATACTTTTATACAGTCTAACTTAACATAAAAGTTTCAACTATAAAATTCGCCATTTTTAAGCATTTACTAATTAAATTGAAAATTAAGAAGTAGGACTATTCTAGAACGACTAAAAGACAGATTTAAAATGTCCAAAATTAATTAATTATTTACTTAAATTGCCACTGATAATATGTGTAAATTGTGTTTAAGTGCAATTAGAAAGGATAATTTTGGAATTGAATAATTGAAGTCAAAATTATTTTTTAAGAAAATCAAAATCATTAATTTGTATTGGTAAGTTGGGTAGATTAGGAATTGATTCTGAGACATATCACATGTGGTGATTATGTGGTGATGTTGTCTACCACTGATCAAACAGTTTGTAAGAAAGTTGTTTGAGAATATTACTCTCATGTAACTCTTTGTTTTAATCTCTCA
The DNA here is from genome assembly GCF_000633955.1 of Camelina sativa. Classification (NCBI taxonomy): domain Eukaryota; kingdom Viridiplantae; phylum Streptophyta; class Magnoliopsida; order Brassicales; family Brassicaceae; genus Camelina; species Camelina sativa. Next base: position 27,981,737 of record NC_025693.1, read on the forward strand.
CTTTGTGTTTAGCTTACGGCTCTCTCTCTTTCTTTCGTGCTGGGGGTTCTTTGTCCCGTCTCTGTTCCTTTGATAACAATCATCGCCGAATTTGTAGCAAGGAAATGGGTTACAATCGAATTAAACCCAATTGACTTCTCTCTCTTTTGGATATGGCCTTAAACTAAATGATTGATGCCCATAACTAATCAGACAGTTTATATAGCACTATTTTCGAGTTAACCTTTTAAAAATTGCTCATAGTTTCAAATAAATAGAAATTACAATATACTTTTAAAAATATATATAAATCAAAACATATTTTTTTAGATTATTCTTTGTAAATAAAATATATGATTGATAAATACTTAAAAGGTTTGATTTCACCAAGCGAAAATGGGGATACTCTGGTGTACTGGGGTACTATGGTGTTTGAATTTGTACTATAACATGCACAAACAAACATAAATTAAGTAATGTGACCACTGACCTCTGATTCTTTATGGTATGGAGCCAGTGGATTTTGGGATGTGCTTTTGCACCTCGATGTCTCAGAGATTATTAAAGGAACTTCAAGAAATCGTAGAATTTCTACCCTTAAAGATGCTTTAACGGTTATCACTATCTTGTCGTGATTTGCTTTCTAATTGCTGCTCAGAGCTTGACTGGTTCTCCCGCTAGCTCCCGCAAACGCTGCGTTTGCGTTTGCGGACGGTTGCTAGCGTTTGGGGCCAATCACACAAATCGTTTCCAATCGCTCCCAACCGTTGAATTTCAAAAGCTGGTTCCCGTAAGCGTTTGCGGTTGCGGGCGTTTGCGTTTCAAATTTTTTTTTTTTTTTTAGAAAAAATTTGAAACAAATCAATGATAATGAAATATATTTTATATATATTTTTTACCTAACTATTTTATTCATTAAGGATGAGAGAAAATGAAGTACGGATACGATTGAAAATATTAAAAAAATAAATAATTGGAAGAAAATAATATTTCAATTAACAATAACCCGGAAAACTTGATGTAAATTTAATGGCACATCGCACATAAGTTCAAAAAAATCTAAATAAATATAACGTTTCATCAGAAATTTAAGAAAATAAGATTATTTGTGAAAAATAAAAACAAATCACGAGTGACTCTTCTCAACTCTCGTTTGATCATTACTACCGATGCAAATACTGCCCCACAGAACTTATTGTGTGTGTGAGATTTAAGAAAGAAGATCTACGATCTAAAACATATGTTTAGTCATTTATCAAATTACTTGATTAAAATTTTGGTAAAAAACTAAATGCATAAAGTAATAAGTATTTCATTATGAATTTTTTTTTTAATAATTATTTTAGTATTTTTAATGAATTTTAATTATAAATCAAGTTTAATAAAGTTTTTGATATTTTAAAACATTTATATAATTATATATCACATTTATTATGTTCCAACCGCTATTGCACCCGCTGGTCAACCAGTCGTAAACCTCCCGCAAACGCATCAATTTTAAACCGCTAAACCAGTCGTTCAAAACGCTTAATAACGCTTGAAACCGCAATCGCCCGCTTCCGCAATCTCCCACAACCGCAACCGCAGCGTTTGAACCAGTCAGACCCTCAGTAACTAGTGATCCTTCATCTTGAATCATCTAGTTGATATCAAACTTAGTTCGGAAAGTGATTCTTGATGCTAAAGTTGGACCGCTAATGTATGAAAAGGGACTGACACAAGACATTATTTCTGTTGTAAGTATTATGTTATCACATATTAGAGCTCTTGAAGAGCTTTGTTTAATCGTCTCTCTCCTTGTATCTCACAACTATAATTGCTTATATAAGTACCTTTTAGTAACTAGTTGTGAACCTAATCCTTCATTCTAGTTGATATCAGACTCAGTCCGGCAAGTGATTCTTGATGCAAAAGTTGGACCGCCAATGTATGAAAAGGGGCTGGCACAAGATATTCTTTCTGTTGCAAGTATTAACTCTTTGTGAAATACAATAGAATAGAATGTTCAAGTTGTGTTATTCCATAGGGTAGAAGAAGTATTTATACACATACAAGTTTCCTATACGTGATAGAACCGAATCTAGTAAATCTAGGTTTATAGAATACTTACATATTTCCTATGCTATTACTTTGTCTTAATCTCTCACTTTATGTTTAGCTTACGGCTCTCTCTCTCTCTCTCTCTCTCTCTCTCTCTCTCTCTCTCTCTTTCTTTTGTGATGGGGTTCTTTTTCTCGTCTTTGTTCAGAACAAGCAGCGCCGAATTTGTATAAAAGAAATGGCTTGCAACACAATTGAACCCAAATGACCTCTCTCTCTTTTGGATATGGTGTTAGAGACTAAGTGATTAAGGCCCATAACTAACAAGACAGTTTGTTTTGTATATCACTATTTTCTAGTTAACCTTTTAAAAATTGCTCATAGTTTCAAATAAATATAAATTACAATATACTTTTAAAAATATATATAAATCTAGACATCTTTTTTAGATTATTCTTTTTAAATAAGAGTATATAATATTGTTAAAAACTGAATAGTTTTGATTTCACCAAATGAAGGTAGAAATAACATCAAAGCATTAAACTCGAAGGAGAAATCATTGTTGGTGAATACGAAATCGTTTTGTTTCTAGCAAAAGAAACATGATCTCGATTCTTACCAATCCTTGGAAAATAGGCAGCTGGTAGACCAAACATCCAAAACTTTTCATTTAGCTGGCTGGTTTTTATATCAATATAATATATTTTTTTCCATTTCTCGTTAAGAGGATGATCTTCTTGTAAACTCCAAACTTGCAAATTTGAATTTTCTAGCACATTCGATAGGCACAAACGATCATTTAGATTCCCCATTTCTATACTTGTAGCATAACTGGTGTGACACTTTGGTAATGATATCCATCGAAATTTTTCAGTGTGAAGATCGATAGCTAGTAGCCTTGAAATTCCTTTCCAAGCTAATGTCAACCAAAACAGAGATCCGTTTGCGTAGACTGATGTATGCTCTTCGCAGAATTGAACATCATATAAACAAGGAGTATCCGCTTCTCGTTGCAGACCATTATCAAGGGATATGACCTCGACTTTGAAATAATGACAATTTTGATGATGTATCGAATATAACAAAATTTGACGTCTTGGATATAACAAAATCACCTTATATGATTTTGTAACAATATCTTTGCCGAACCCAGCAAGACACGGCATTATCTTCACTAATTCACCTTCATAATCCAAGACTGATTGAGATTCTCTCCATGTTCTCTTGTCCGTTGCGGTAGTTGCGAATCGCAAAAATTCCGGAAAAAGTGTCATGTGTTTTTTAGTCGATGGATTGATCAAGTAAATGTACCTAAAATCTTCGTATATCCGAATCAAGATCAATCCATCACATGACCCCAAGACTTGAATAGTTTTGTTCTGAGATTTGTCGATTGGATCATCAGGAAAAGTGTAGTAACTAGAAGAAGAAGGACAATTTTTTCCGTTGTTGTAATCATCCCTAGAAAAAATATCCAAACACAAAGTTGTTGAGTTTGAATCTTGTTCATCACGCATGGTTGACAGTTGTTGACTAACAACAAGAAGTTTCATATTAGGGGTTCGTAATCCTTTACAAACGAGTCGTTTGTGGGAAAAATGGGCTGATTCGATCATCTCTCTATATTTTTTTGACAAGATTTTGAATGTAGTTAATGCTTTTACGGGAAGATGTTGAAAAATCTCTTCAATTATATCTTGTGGTATAACAATTGTCTTAGCAATTTTATGTTTGTCATCCTCCATTCTTTTCCAATGATGATAAAATCATACTTTAGATTTGTATATTTATATTTATATATATAAGAAAAACAATGAACTAATCTTGGATTTTTAACTTTAGATTTAACATTTATTGTGGCAAAAAAAAAATGATTTAACAATATTAATTTATTATAAAATAATAAAGAGTAAAAATATAAACGTATATCTGCAAGAAATAAATTATGCTTAATGTATGTATATATTACTACAAAAAGTAATGAAAATAAATTGAGACAATTGATGGGAGATTTTTTTTTTTTTACAGCCAGACAATTTATGATTTCAGATAATTTTCTTTAACAATTATTCACTAAGAATAAATTATATATAACTAATCTATTTATTTGAACATTGATAGATTTTAAAATTTCATCTATAAATTCTCCAAAAGGTTGTCTATCTACTTCTTTATTCCTAATTAGTATTGGTTTTGGTATTTTAGGGGATTTGGTGAAATTTAATATTTTAAAACTTTTGAGAGATTTTTAAGTGGGGTTTTAAGGGATTTGGTTATTTCCTAGAATTTTTCTATCAAGTAAAAAGAGGTAAAAATGATTGATATTGTTGAGATTTTAGTATTATAAAGCTAATTAAAAAACTCTAAGAAGGAAAAAAAAGTAAAACTTGGGTTCTAAGTTCTAACAACGCCATACACAAACACGTCACAATTTATGTAAAAGCAATCGAGGGATTGGGATGGATACACACGGGAGGGATGTCCGACCGGCTGGTCACCGGCATCGTCGCCGGGAAATTCTATCAAGTGTTTTTTTTTGTAAAATTTATAGAAAAATAAAAATATCATCCCATAATATATAATCAGACTAGCACCAGATACTTTAATTATAAATCAAGTTTAATAAAGTTTTTGATATTTTAAAACATTTATATAATTATATATCACATTTATTATGTTCCAACCGCTATTGCACCCGCTGGTCAACCAGTCGTAAACCTCCCGCAAACGCATCAATTTTAAACCGCTAAACCAGTCGTTTAAAACGCTTAATAACGCTTGAAACCGCAATCGCCCGCTTCCGCAATCTCCCACAACCGCAACCGCAGCGTTTGAACCAGTCAGGCCCTCAGTAACTAGTGATCCTTCATCTTGAATCATCTAGTTGATATCAAACTTAGTTCGGAAAGTGATTCTTGATGCTAAAGTTGGACCGCTAATGTATGAAAAGGGACTGACACAAGACATTATTTCTGTTGTAAGTATTATGTTATCACATATTAGAGCTCTTGATTTCATCTAGTTGATGTTGTTTCTCTGAAACACAAGTTTCTGACTACACAGTACTGAGCCCTTGATACACAATAACACAAGTCAAATCTTGGAAAGAAGAAGAATAAAGAATCAGCTTTCTTACTCAGAACTTGTTGTGTAATACAATAATCACTCAGATTACAACAAGGCATTAGACCGTGGGCGTCATCAAGGAGCAAAACTCTAAACAGTGCATAACGATGGTTCAAACTCTTTTCCCCTTGAAGTCTATGAACACTCCCGAGACCATCTGCCGTGAGGTTTGGAAAAGCATAGAAAAATCCTTTTTATTCTTTGACTGCCCCGGACGAAAAATCTCGGATGAAGTGGGAAACAGATGTCTATCTCTGCCAGAAGAAGATTCAATGGCAACCAATGGAAGCATGCCACTGCCTACAATTATCAGTGTCACGCGGCTGCACTTATTATTGTAACCTTCCTACAACTTATTTTCCTTCTTATTTTCTATGAACTTTCCTACAACTAACCTTTTTTTTTCATAACTCTTGTAGGAATTTTTTTTAGTTTTTTTTACCATCATTATTCATAAAAAATGTTTTTTTATGTTTCCTACGAACACTTATTTTCGTTAATAATGAATAGACAGCATACTATATATTCCTTCTGTCTCACATAGATTGATGTTTTAGAGAATTATATTTGTCTCTCAAATATTGATTTTCTACAATTTTGAATAATTTTTTTTTTGTCGTCCGCAATTTTGAATTAATTAAAGTTAATATTTTTGTAAACTTCAAGAAGTAATCAATGAAAACATTTAAATTTTTGAATTGTTATTGGTCTAAAATTAAATAATATATTTTTAGTAAGAGAAAATAATATAGTTAAAATCAGTAATCATTATTTTCTTAAAATGTGTAAAAACTTATAAACATCAAACTACGAGGAACAGAGGGAGTACTAAATACGAAACTGTATAGGATGTTTGTTTTGCACAAAAGCATTGTGATTCCTGATTGGAAAGTAGTTAATGAAAATATCAACCTCTTTGCTGTATTTCGATACATCCACACAAAATCTCAAAAGATTTGAGTTTGAAGAGTTGTTTTAAGGGTCCTCCTGTGAAGAATAATCAACTTTTTTTGGACCATATCGACTCGACGTGGCTTATGTGAAGAATAATCAAGTGGTTATTCAGTCTCTCAGTTTTTATTAGGATTGTTTGATTTCATTCTTATATTATGGTTAATCTTATTTTATGCTAAATAATACTTCTTTTGGTCCAAATTATAATAGTTTTTAGATAAAAGCGCAAAAATTAAGAAACAATAAATTTTTTATTTTTTTTTTACTCAAAAGGAATTTATATTGATTTAGGAAATGGAAATCCAGAAACAACTTTGTTTTTAATAATTACCGAGAGAATGTTTCCAAAACAGTCCTGGCGTCGATCGCAGAAACAAAGGAGTGGATAAATATTTCAAAAAATAATCTTTTACTGGATAGAAAACTATCACCATCAACAATAAATATTTTATCATTTAACAAAATTTACCAATTAAAAAAACACTGTAGAATTTAAATAATCAAAAACTATTGAATTAATATTAAAATGCATAGAAACTTGAAAAAAAAAATCATATAAAATAGAACAAAAATAAAAGGCTAAAAGATCTTATAATTTGGAACAGAGGGAGTCATGTTTTCTCGAAAAATAATACTCTCTGATCCTTATTAATCCTATTTCTAAAAAAAAGTTATTTTAAAAAGATGTTGTTTTTAAGTTAGCGATGCACTATATAATAGGTTTTGATAATGAATTGATTTCAAGAATAAAAACTAAATACTATTGATTTAGAGTTATAGAATATTAAAAATTACAAAAGAAAGAAACAAATATTTATAATCAAATTTTAATGTGTGAAAAAAATGTTTAAAAATAAGATCAATGAGGGAGTATATTTTATTGGGATTGTTCGTTTTCATTTCCGTTATCACTAATCTTTCTTTATGTTATATATAATATAAGTAAGAATCATCCCCTATTTAATATTTCGGAAGTACACAACTTCTTTTTGGTAGACTATATAATAGTTATAAGTTATAAAGTTATAGTTATTATTTGATTCATTAGTTAGTTACAAAATAGGTTATATGGGTTAACTTATACATAGATACACTTAAAAAGAATATCCCAAGAATAATACAACTTAAAAGAAATAAAATCTCTAACAACCATATACTGTTAGGCCATATATACTTTTAGGCAATTAAAGAAAAAAAATATAATAAAATCTCGAAAATTAATTAAAACGAAATAATATTTTACCTAACACTCCTCCAAACTTTTAGTATAAATCATTGACATTTTCATTCACCGAAATACACTCTATTCATACCAAAAAAATTGTTCAATCCATAAAATATTCAAGCTTTAGTAATATTATTCTTTAAAAAAATATCTATTAAACTAAAATTTTAACTGAGTAACGGATCAAAATTTGAATATTTAAATTCAATTTCATATATTTCTTTGTTGAATTGTATAGTTTAATATATTTTAAACTTTTAAAATAAATTAATTTGAAATATTTTAAAATAGTTTAATTTGATATTTTTAAAAATATCATAAATATATGATAGATCAAAAAGTTAAAAATTATAAACACTCTAATTTGATTTGTTATAGCACGAATCAATAATATGTCACTATAATATGAAATAATTCCAAGAAATATGAGCAAAGGTTAAAATTTCAAGAAATATGATTTCTCAGATTAAATTAAAGTTTAGAATAATGTTGTTTCGTAGGCTTTTTCTCGGTTAAGATGATTTTGACAAACATACGTTACATTAATATGCGGTATACTACGGGTTAACTCACAATATTAACAATCAAAATATAATGTATAATTTTAAACACTTAACAAATCAAATAAAAAAAATAAATTAATTTTTTATCACACAACTTAACTTGCGGTATGCCACGGGTTAATTATCTAGATCTACTAGAATAGATCTTACAAAATATATGTTATTTTCATAATTCATATTCAGCATATGATTTGGCATAGTATTCTATCCAAAAAAACTTTTAAAATAAATAAAATAATCACATATATGATGTTTTTGAATAAAAATTACATAATAAACAAAAGAAATTTCAATCCGTGCTAGAGCACGGGTTATATTCTAGTGTTCTATTAATTCAGATGTGTCAATATCTTCTCAAGCTGTGAGACCTTTTCATGAAACAGATTTATTCAACTTTTGGGATAGCTTTAGTCAACCAAAGAGTTGTAAATTTTATCATTTAATGAAGGATGAGGTACTAGTCAAAAAAAAAAAAAAAAATTGGTAACAAGAACTAGAAGTACTAATCCAACTTTACGTGCACTAAAGACTGTTTATACACTTGAGACCAAAAATTTACTCAACTACAAGTGATGAGAATGTTGAATAATGACAACGACTAACAAAGGTCAATAAGATTGAACGTGTCTTATGGCTATGAAACACTTGCTGTCTTGTAAATAATGATACTTGGCTGGCTGTATTGTTTTGTCCTTTAAGCAAATAAGCTAAGGCAACCGCTTGATAATGGAACGTTTTTAGGTTGTGTGAAATGTTCATAGCCATATAGAGAAGGGAGCTTCCATGCATTGACTAGCTAGATGATAAAAACTTATAATTAGTCTTTTTCAAAAAAAAACTTGTAATTAGTCCCAGGCTGTGATTTGCTCTATTATGTCCTACTTTATCAAATATTCAAATTATACAAAATTGGAAAGCCTTTTGGAGGAAAAAAAATAAGGAATAATAATTTGTTGCTTCTTGTTTCTTTAATTATAATTATTTTGCATCTTTTACGCTCTTAAGGATTTAGAAAAAGTAAAGGAGGGATGGGGTGTCGAAGGGGTCAAGGGGATATAACACAAAATAAATTTAGGTTTAGATACCATGAATCAGATACGTGTATATCAATGTCGGTGATATCTTTGAATAATGTATTTAAAGAAACAATAAATTTTGCCTAATAAAAATAGGAATAATTTGAAAAACAAAACTGCGAAACAAACGTAGTCATAAACGATAAACATATGAAAATTTTTACGAACCTGTGAAATTATATGATAGTTCATAAACGTATACAGAACAATTCACATGTCTTTCGTTCAGTTCACTTTTTTTTTTATCAACGATTATATATATATATATATATATCAGACGTTGTAAAATTATATATTACAGATAATGTTAACGATTAGCTCCAAAATTCGGAACCACTATATCCAAAATCATGAAAACTGCAAATAAAGAACAGTTTTCAGATTGCCAACATTAAAAATGAAGAACGGTAAAAGATAAAATTAATATTTAAAAAAAAAAAAAAAATTGTGCATGTGGTTAAGGAAATCAAATTACAAATGTCACGTCTTAGGTCGGTTCTTTCGACCTACGTTTTGGTGAAGGGTAGTTTTCCTAAGTACTCCAATCGAGTCATATGTAGGTCTAACTTGAAATCTCTCTTATATCAATTACCAAGTTTTGGCGTTGATCCAAGAAAATATATTATATATATATATATATATATATATATATACCCGGCTCTATCAGCTGATCCGGTCAGCCAGATAAAAACACATCAAAATGTTTCAAAGTGCATCCTGAAAGACCACCACAATGTCTATTCTAAATTTAAAATGATTTCCAACTACAGAAAGTAATCAAACCACCTGCATTTCTAACTACCAGGAACAACACAATTGACAGACTTCATACACAATTATGATTTTTGTTTCCAAGATGGATCTAACTTGTATTAGTTCTTTCCAACCTTTCTTCAATTCTCCCTTACCACTAAACCACAGTAGTGCGGAGTTTTGACTTTTTCTTGGAACTCTTTATCAAATTTAAATATATTTTTTACAACTTCTTCATCTGAAGTTCCTGACTTAATTAACTTTTACTTTCCTCATAGCAAGAATTTTATATAAATGTCTCTTTTTAATTCATGAAGCAGTAACTTTTATTTAAAGAATTGTTTATTTTCCTTTCAAAAATCATCGCCCAAAATTGATACTTCTTAGAACATTAAAAATAAATTTAAATTAGTCATATTATATAATCAAGTTTCATTATAAATTTTGGTACAACGAAATATGGTGAAACATAATTGATCCTAACATAAATGATAAATTAATGCACAATCGATAATATTTCTTGGATAATAATTAATTAAGAGTTTATCTGAACAACGAAACATCATTATTAGTTCATCCTCATCAAGAAACTCATAACTCCAAATGCGATCAGTCCCGAGATCTTCACCACCGTGAAGCTTTTACCAGCAGCCGCTCCAAATTGCTGATCAACGGGATACAACTCACCGGGTGGACCCGTCATGTATATGTAAGTAGACGGAGGTGGCGGGCAGTAAGACTTCTTCGGCGGCGAAGGTGGACGTGGCGGAGGAGGACAGGCCAGGGACGGCGGTGGAGGCGATGGTGGTGGAGGTGAGGGAGGAGGAATGTTTTGGAGACAAGGTGTGCATTTAATAGGATCCTCTTCGAGTTTTCTATTGGTTGAAGAATGATCTGAGGCGTTTACGATCATAGGAAACGTCAGAAACGCCATCGCCGTGAATATAGTGACCACGAGAGCCTTTACACGGTGAGTTTTCTCCGTCATGCTCAGAGTTGTTATATGTTTATTTTTTTCTTGTCCCGGAGAATCGAATAAAAAGAGAGGTTTGGGAAGATTCTCTAGTTAGACGTTTGGCAAAGAAAGTTGAAAATTTGGTGAGGTGGTTTGGTAAGAGTGTGTGCATTGGACTGATATACTTCTTCAAGACTATATACTTCTGTCTTGATAATTATACAAAAAGTACTTTACAACATGCAAGAATAAAAAGAATGCATTCATATTTGTGAAATAGGCTTTTTTACATGTGAGTTGGAGCTTGGATTAAGGGGTCCCATATGGAGACCATATAACATATGATCGTGTTACTCGAAATAATAATTAAATTACTTAACAATAGTGGAAGTATTAGCCTTTTAATCCACCGTCGTCCACTCAAAAATAAAAATATATACTTTAAAGTTTTCCAATTATTTGCTGCCAATAATAAGAACGTTTGATGACACAATGATTGATCGCAGATTGGTAGTAATCTGGTTTATAAAATTTAAAGCATATAATATGCATCACTGTGTGGTGTCACACCACCACTGGTGTGTTGTCTAAACATCGTTGCTAAAGCGTGAATTGGACCGCCTCTTCTAACAAAAACATGAAAAGCAGGCGAAGTCTGCGATTAAAATTATAACTTGGAATTGGTCGAAAGCAGTAAATTAGTATACCTAGTCATCTTTAGTGGTTGGTTCCTTTCGTAAATCTATTATGCCACTATGATTTCCCAAAAAAGAAAAATCGTGAAAGAACCATATACGTATTGTAGGTTTAATTAGAATTCAATTCAACCCAAGGGACTACATTTTGTTGTTGTTATTGTAAAACTCTAAGAAAATCATGTATCACTTTGCTTCACGGCTTACGTTGACCCGATGGACTAATTGTTTTTTTTTTATTTTCTCTCTTTTTTTTTTTGCTTTGGGAGTCAATCCTATAGGTTTAGAATCTGTGATTGTAATTCTAAATATTTTCATTTTCAACGAGAGTTTCCCTTCTTAGGAAAAAAAAAAAAAAAAAACTCTAGAATAACAAATACAAGAAAGAAGTCTTCTTTTTTTTTTTTTTTTCGCAAATGAATATATATTGATTAAACTGGATCATTACAAAGTGTGTTGCCTAGCCATGGGGGCTTTAGTACAGAGTCACAATAATATTGACAATTTATACAACCAAATTTAGCTAAAGCATGTGCTACCCTATTACAATCTCTCTTTGTAAAACTGAAAGTAGCTTTCTGTAGTTTGGAAGTCCAGGTTCTGATATCTTGAATAAAGTTTCTTAGGGATATATCCACTATGTCACCATTAACTATTTTTGTTAAGATTTCACAATCGCCTTCAAATACAATCTCCTTGTACCCGCGGATCCATGCTTGTTGTATTGCAGTAAGCAAACTCTTTGTTTCTGCTTGTAAAGAGGATCGAACATTATGTAATTTTGTTGCACCCCACACAATAGCCTCTCCCTTGTAATTTCTGAAGATCCATCCGCTAACAGCCTCATGAGTGTGATGATCATAACTCGCGTCATAGTTACATTTAAGGATCGGTGGAGACGGTGGAAGCCACGATGTTATATTCGTACGTGCATTAGATAATGGTGAAGATATATGTTGTAGACTGTTGATCCATTCTTTTGTATCAGATTTCGAAAGTAAGACTGTTTTTGAGACACTTTCTCGATAATTATTGAAAACTTGGTTATTTCTCGCCTTCCAAATCCGCCAGAGTAAAACAAAGGGTAATAAATAATCAAACAGGTTGGAAATCTGCGTGTGACTATTAAGTAGCTGTGCAATAATGTCCTCTGTATTGGATTGTAGATGAGTGACGGCTAGGGAAGAACAACAAGAAAATCTCCAAGCCATCATGGCAAAGGGACACGAGAAAAAAGCGTGGTGTATGGTTTCATCAGATTGATGACATCTCGGGCATAGAGGATCAATATTCATACCTCTTGTACTTAATCTTGTGGTGACTGGTATTGCTTGCGATAGAATACGCCATAAAAAGTGTTTGATCTTTGGTAACAGCCGTAGCTTCCATATTTTGTTCTTAAGTTCCACTGAACCATGAGGAATATTTAGGACTACTCCAGGATCGAAAGGGTAATGTGTAACAAACCAATATCCTGTCTTGACTGTGTACTCACCTGATCTAGTATAGTTCCAAATTAATTTGTCCGGTTGTGGTACTTGTGAGAGATGAATGTTTTGTATTATGACCTGCTCTTCCTGGGATACGTATGAAAGGAGTTTATGATTATCCCAGTATCGACTTTCACCAGAAGTAGAAATAAATTGATCAAGAGTAGTTTCTGATTGCAAAGGTACAGTTTGAACTAATCGTGGAGGGTGCTCTTCTATAAAATTATCCAAACCTATACGAATGGATTTACCATCCCCCACAATAAATCTTGAACCCTTTTTAATGACATCCAGTCCTATTAAAATAGATGACCAGCCATAAGATTGTTTCTTCCTTTGTTTGGCATCTAAAACTGATTCCTCTCGGTAGTATCTGTTTTTCATTACGCGGGCAAATAAAGAATTAGGATTTTGAATCAATCTCCACGCTTGTTTTGCAAGAAGTGCATCATTGAATTTAGCTAAGTCTCTAAATCCCAGACCCCCTTCTCTTTTCGAATGTTGTAGTTTCTTCCAGGCGATCCATGGTATACTGCGTTGATTTGAGTTCTTTTCCCACCAGAACTGCATTAAAAGTGATTCAATCTCTGAAGTGATTCCTAATGGAAGCTTGAAACACGACATAGCGTATACCGGCATTGATAAAGCTACAGAGTTTAACATAATCTCTTTTCCCGCAGGTGATAGTTTCTTAGCAGTCCAAGAATTTGTGCGTTTTTTAACTCTGTCAACAATGTACTCGAACATCTCCTTTTTCTTTCGACCGAACTGCTCAGGTAGACCTAAGTACTTCCCTCCTCCTCCATGATTTGGGATGTCAAGAATAGATTTCAAACGTATTTGAGTGTGTCCATAAACTCGGCTGCCAAAAGTTATCATTGATTTTGAAGTATTTATCTTCTGTCCTGAATAATACTCATAAACGTCAAAAATATCTTTCAGAGATTGGCAGTTTTTCTTATTTACCTTGCAGAAAAATAAACAGTCATCAGCAAACTGTAAGTGAGTAATACATGGAGCGCCGTTTCCAATACGTATACCACGAAGATCACCATCGTTAACGCTTGACGAGATTAGATGACTAAGTATGTCTGAGCATAATATGAAGAGGTATGGTGATAGTGGATCACCCTGTCTGATACCCCTATTTGGATGAACATAACCATAGGGAGCACCATTTATCAAGATTGAATAGTTAACAGTAGTTACTACGGTCATAATCCAGCTAATCCATTTTGGACAAAAGCCAAATAGATTCAGTGTTGTTTCCAGAAAGTTCCATTCCACGCGATCGTATGCTTTAGTGACATCCGTTTTGACAGCCATATAGTTTTGTGAGACTCTCGGTCTGACCTTTAAAGAATGCATTACTTCATGTGCAATCATCACATTGTCCTGAATTAAACGTCCTGGAATGAAAGCAGCTTGCGATTCGGAAACAATGTCGTTAAGGTGTGGTTTTAAACGATGAACCAAACATTTAGAAATTATTTTATATAGCACATTACATAATGCTATTGGCCGGTAGTCTGAGAGTGTTTGAGGATTGTCAATTTTTGGTATCATACAAATGTTGGTATGGTTTATGCTCTGTTTCAATGTTGAAGTTTCGAAAAAACTTTGCACCTCTTGTATGACTTGTGGTCCGACTGTTTCCCAACAAGATTTGTAGAATCTTGCAGTTAAGCCATCTGGTCCTGGTGCTCGATCATCACCAATTGAACAAATTGCATCGTATATCTCCTCACCTGTGAACACTCGTGTTAGTCTCTTATTTGCCTCATCAGAGACTTTGGGAATGAAATCCGCAAACACCGAGGGTGTGACTTGATGATTAGCTGTTTCAAATATTTTTGAGAAAAAGCTTTGAGCATGATCGCCAATATCCTTATCTCCTTGATATAAATTCCCTTGGTCATCAGATATAGAAGTGATCCAGTTTTTTGCAAATCTTGTTTTTGCACAAGCGTGGAAAAAATTGGTATTTTGATCTCCAGAAGTCATCCATTGATTCCTGCTCTTTTGTTGCCAGTGTTTCTCCTCATCACTATAAGCCTTAGTTAGATCATCTTGCAAAAAAGGAATAGTATTCCGTATCTGTGGATTGAAACTCTCCATTGCAAAGTTTAATCTTGTTTGAAGATTAGTGATTCGTTCCTCTGAATTTAGTCGATGTTCTCGTTTTAATGCTGCCATACTGCGTCTGCAGTTTTTAATTCTCTCAGTGATTGGAATGTCTGCATTTTCATCACTCGCGAGCCATCCATCTTTAACGACTTCTTGAAAGTTTGGAGCGTCTAAAAGACGTTTATCAAAATAAAAAATTTGGCGCTTGTGTCTTATTATATCATTGAGGTCGAGTAGAATAGGCCTGTGGTCTGAACCAGCAAAATCAAGAAACTGAGCTTCTGCATTTGGGAAGAAGGCAGACCCTGGTGAGTTAAACATAGCCCTATCCAAGCAGCATTGTATCGTGTGGTTGTGACGTTCACCAACCCAAGAGAAAGTATTCCCTCATGAACGTATGTCCTGAAGATCACACACTGCCAACATATGTCTGAAATCACGGAATGTCCATTCATCTCGAAGAGGACCTCCAATCTTCTCTCTGTTACTTACAATTTCGTTAAAATCTCCAATTAGTATCCATGGTTCATTACGTGATATCGCTAGGTGTTCAAATCGTTCCCATAAATGATGTCTTTCAGTAGAGACAGGGTGACCATACACACAAGACAAGTAGAACTTAATATTATTATGATCCACCATTACATCAATAAGTCTCTCATCTTGTGAGATCAAGGAAAGGACAACATTAGCATTCCAGAATAAACATAAACCTCCACTCCTACCTTGAGGGGGTTGAATTAAAACATTAGAAAAACCTAGATCATCCTTAAGCTTATATATTACATCATTATTGTTTAGAGTTTCAGAAAGAAAGAGCAAATCACACTTAGTAGTTAGATATAGCTTTTTAATACGCGAAGACGTTAGAGAAGGGCCGACGCCTTGGCAATTCCATGAAAGGATCTTCATATTGGGAACCGTGGGGGTACCGGGCCCCCCGCGCCTCCGTCGAAACCATTGTTCACAGAGCAAGAACCAACAGAAACAGTGCGATGAGTCTTCTTTCGGAGTTGGTTCAGGACCACCAACTCCTCCGCTGCTTCGGCTCTATTAAAAGATGCCTCAAACTGAACTCGTTTACGTTTCATGAACACGAACTCTGGTTGTGCATCATCAGACTTACCATCAAGATAGGCTTGTGGTTCATAGGGTTCTGCAATATGTGCCACCTGTTTTGCCTTCAAATAGCGTGTGCATTCAACCATCAGATCGTTATCCACAAGAGCACTTGGGAGACACTTATTCACCATTCTATACGAAACATTCCCCTGAACAGGTACTGGTGGTGGTGGTGGCATGTTTAGCCCTGGAATCAGATTTGCAGGGTCAACAGATGGTAGAGTGTTTGCCTTGGACATATCTTTGTCACCCTTATCGTGATTCTCGTCATCACTTTCACTGCCTGGATCCTCTGGGTCGGAATCATCAAAATCAAGGGTGCATTCCTTGACATCGTGTTTGAGAGAACCGCATTTTGTACAGAAATTGCGTAGTCGCTCATAACGGAACTTGATTATCGTGTTCTCACCAGCAATGAATTGAATATTCTTTTGAAAGCGCAAAGGATCATCAACATTCCAGTCTATCTTAACACGGACAGCCCCTACTTGCATCTTATTCTCATTGTAATCTACTTCCGAGACATATCCTATCTTATTCCTACCCACCTAGCCATATCATTGGTTAAGCAAAGAGTAGGAATACCTTGAATCTGAACCCAGAATGGTATGATCTTCATATTAGCCTCGCTTATGTTAGGATACCATCGATGAGTGGTAACCATCCAATCACCAAAAGACCAAGGGCCTCTACGGAGCACCAAATTCAGAGTATCTTCAGACTGAAAACGAAACTGCGCTCTCCCACCCTCCAGAATGCGTCCTACGCATTCATCAGGAAAGCCCCAGACTCGTGGCATCTGCCGGATCAGTGCTCGCAAGTTTTGCTTCCGGGGGTTGACCGGTGTGACCACCAGAGTATGATGGTTGACGGAGATCGCTCGTGAAAGAAACTCCGGTGGAAGCGAGATCGGGGCATCGTCAATGCCCAAGGTAAGATCTTGGACAGATTTTCGGATATTGTCACTCATATTTGGCGGGTGATTGAAGTAAACAATGGAAATCGGGTAGTTGATCGAGAAAAAGCGAGGGAATGGTGTGATTTTATAGTTTAACCAAGGCGGTTTTATGTGGCGGTTATCTCCCGTAAATTTTGGGAGAGACAAACTGTCAATGTTAATTGACAGAAAATAACCGCCGACATGAATCCCCAGTGAAGAAACGGAAGGATTTGTGGACGGAAACAAACTCCTGATCTTACAGTAGATCGGAGACAAGAAATTGAAAGAGAAGGGGCGTTCTTCGAAGAAATCGCCCAGAGAGAAAAACATCTTTTTTGCTGCTTCATTCATAGAAAGAAGTCTTCTAGTATAGGATTCAAACCATTGGACTCACGTTATGAATTTAAGGGGATAATAATTTGGGGAAGGCTATGAACACAGCGTCTCTGTCCTTGTATCCCATAACTTGGTTCTTTTGGTCAGTGTTCAAGAAAGCGTTAGGCGGTATTTGGGCGGTGACCCAGCGCCTAGCGCCTAGAAAGCCTAATCGGAGCCTAGACAGTTTTTAGGCGGTTTAGGCGTTTACAATATAAAACATTATATATATATAATTATGTACAAATATATGTTAGAAAAATAAAAAATTATAAATTATAAACAAAAGTAAGAAAAATACATTTATTTAAGTTATATTAACAATATAAATATTTATAATACGTATACAGATATAAAATTTAATAATTTAAATATATATAATTAAAAATAAAAAATAAATATTAAAATTAAATTAATGTAATTTTAAGCGGTTTACACGGTTATCTAGGCACTTGCTAACCGTCTAGCGCGTAGACGGCCGCCTAAACCGCTTTTTTAACACTGCTTTTGGTTAACCATTGCACATGCAAATGAATACGTTGACTAATCATTATAATAAATACGGCCACCGACTATGCTTTATTTTATTACGGTCTTATTTAATGTTAAGAAAATTATACTTGTATATTCTAAAACTGGAATAAAACTGGAAAAGGGATATGTACATTGATGATTGACCGACTCAATGGGCCGGAGTAAAAAGACTTGGATCCAATTTAAGGTTAAACTGAAAAGTAAAAACGATGATTGGGCACTTGGGCTCTATATGTTCGCCATTGCTTGACTTGCTTCTTCCTCTTTTCTTTTCTAAAGATTTTTTTCTTTTCCAAATGACATTATTTCGGTACATGAAAAGAAGTTTTTACTAGAGTACAGAAGCATTAGAAAAACGCAATTACAAACCAATGCTTCTTAAACCTAGCAAAATTTCCAAACAACAAAACGTGAAAACCCTAGAACAAATTCTACTTCGTGTACCAGAAGTCACAGTAGAGTAGTTGAGATTTTGAAGCCAGTCCATCAGCTGAAAAAACCCGGGACATTGATCCTTCATTAGTCACGGGTCGGAGTCTCCAAGAAATCTAAATCAAAATATGAGAGTTTCATATTATTGCTTCCCCAAATGGATCTAGTTTAGTAGCTGCTCTGCGGATAGAAGTCAAAGCTTGAAAGCGGTACAGACATCTGTGAATGCCAATCAACGGGTTGGTTTAGGTCGAAATTCATTTCCACTGATTGGTTCTGGAACAATGGTTCTGATTGGAACTCACAGACCATGTCATCGACCATAGTCTGCAGCTCTTCCAAGCTGTATTGCTTTTCCTGCACGCCAACATTATTACACCGTTAACGTGTGTGAGAAGAAACAGTGAAAGATCTCCAAATCAGGTGCTAAAGTTGAGATGTACCTCTCTTCTAGTTTGAGCCATGAGTGAAACCATCTCTTGAACAAAATCAAAGTATCCCTTTAGAGCAAAAAAAAAACACAAAACCAATCAGATTTGTGATGAAAAAAACAATTTACGAATATATCAAAACCTCAATTGAAGTAACCATACCTCATCTTCTCCAGAATCATAGAGTCCAGCATCATAAAAACTTCGTTTCCTCTGATCCGACAACACTAAAACATCCCAAGAAAACAATGTCAGTCACTCGGGCAACAACAAGAAACCTCAAAACAAAGTCTGAACAGATCTTTACCTGAATAAGCTTCTTGAATCTGCTGGAACCTTCGTTTAGCTTCCCCAGCTCCAAAAGGATCATTCGTCCACCGATCAGGATGCCATTTCATAGCAAGCTTATGATACGCCCGGCGTATCTGCTCCGCCGAAGAGTCAACGGCAACGCCAAGAATCTCGTAATACGACGACGTTTGCTTAATGCCACCTTCCATTGGTTACTTACGTATATATATATTCTCTATATATGTAATCTGATCAACGCATATTCACGAGATGATATATTAGTTGTAAGCTTTTGTTTGGGGGGTTTATATAAAAACAGGAGTTGAGTTCCAATGGCGGTTATATGTAACAAGATTCTTACAAAAGCAAGTTCTAGAAGTTTTCGAGGTCTCCAAAAATATCTTGTCTCAAGAACGTTCCGGAACATAGCAACAAAGCAAGATATTATCCACACAATCTTTAGATATTTTAACATTGGGCGGCTGCGATCAAATGGACGGTCATGTCCATGATCATGACATGACACGTGGTTTTTGAATAATGAAAATGACAAATACTTTTACTTGTGGAGGCAGAACAAGCAAAGTAACGCCTCGGCGCCCAAAAATCGGGGTGAATAGCACAAAGATATTTTTACTTATTACATATTTCAAATCTATCTTTTTCTGTAGTTATATCTGAAAATTTACGTAAACAAAAACATGTTTCAACCAATAATTAAAATACTTGTTGTTAAAATTTATATTTACGAAAATTTGTATAGTAGTTTTAGTGAAAAGTGGGAAAGAAAAATGGCACCTAAATTAATTTGGAATCTCTTCGACAATTTTAGTCATTTTAACTAAAATAAAATGAAATGAAAAAGATGACTATAGTATTAAATATTTAAATACATTTAAATTAATTATAATTAAATATTTCTCTGTTTCACCTAAACAATTTGTTAATGTACCAAAGTGTAATTAAAAGTGTATAATGAGTATAGTTGGGCTAATGGGCCTTGACAGACGCAGCCTACCTAACTTCATCGAAGAAGACCATATGAGAAGGGTATTGTTAGTTGAAAGTGAAACTGACGTCAAACACATTGGTGGTAGCTAGCTGCACTCTTTTGTAAACCAGTACTCTTTTTCCTACTTCTCTTTCTTCTTGTTTTTTTTTTTTTTATAGATTTTTTGCTAATTTTTTTGGTATTATTGACCACTTTTTTCCTACAAAAACATCACTCACTCAAAAGCGTTCAAATATAATGAATGTTGTGAACTTGTGATTTATATATGCATGCATTAGAATCATATTTGCAGTCAGAAAATCGATTATTTTTGGGCCTGAGTGATGTATTAGAAGGGAGAAATATCTCCTATGGGAAATATAGAAAGTGTGATTTTAAATTAAAAGCTCATACAATTTATACTAGTATTTTTACAGCACTTTTTGCTCAAAAATATGTTTATGAAAATATTTACCATTGAATGCCATTTAATGTTTATATTCATATCCAAACAAGTTTAGTTAACTCTTTTGACTATCTTTATAACCAAATACAATTAAAATATTTTAAATATCCAGATTAAAAAAAATCTTTCCTATCATCTTTTTTGGATTTTAAATTTTAAAGGTAGTGAATCATCATATAATACATAAAATTAATAAAAAATATGTATTTTTCCTGCATATATTGTGAATTAAATTTTTTTAAACAAACATATATTACTTAATTAGTATAAAAAGTGTGTGTTCAATATACATATATAGTAAATTTCCGTATATAGTAAATTATCAAATTTTAAGAAGTTTATAATTTTATAACTAATATATCTAAACTTAATAAAAAGTTTTAAATGATGAATATTTCAACATATTAAAATTTTAAAATAACATAAACGAGTTATATTACATAACGGGTTATATGACATTACAGGATTGAACTGATAATACTAAAAAATAAAACTTTTAGTAATATGATATTTCAATATGGTTTAATCCTCATTTTACTATTTTAACAACACCAATATAAAATATGTCAAATCAAACTGATTTAATTAAGATTGTGTTCAACAAAAAATGTTGTGGGGTATACCACGGTTTATATACTAAATCATTATAATTAACAAAAGAGTATATTAGCAAAATTAGTATTAAAATAGTACATTAACAAAAATAAATTTACCCCGCGGATCATACTCTAGTTTAATACTCCCTCCGTTTCAAAATATAAGATGTTTTGGAGAAATTTTTTGTTTCATAATATAGGATGCTTTCAAATTTCAATGCAACTTTTAGATTAGTTTTGTATTTTATATTATGCAGTGTTGTTTCTGATTGGTTGAACTTATTAAAAGTAAAGACTTCTTAATATGCGTGCTTTGCTTAAAACATCCTATATTTTGAAACGGAGGGAATATATGTTTATACACATGTTCTCACTGATCTGCCCCGAAAAATATTTCGGTTACTCCAATAATTAATTGTTTAAATGAAGGTTTAATTCTGTTAAATTAGCTAAAATATATATTCTTAAAGGACATGACAGATTTTGTTGAAATTAGTAGATTAAAAATTGTATATTAGATACACGTGTAGATATATTCCACATGAAAATATATATAAAGAAATATTACACCAGTACACAACTGAAAATAACAACATGTACACAACTTACAACTTACATATTACACCAGTACACAACTTACATATGCCATTTAATGTTTATATTCACTACATACATGTTGTTCAAGAATTTACTATATTTAATACTTGAAAATGATATGTCACTATATTTATTACTTGAATAAGATAGTTCATTCTCTTATTCAACTATTAAATATATAAATAAGTTAACAATGTTTCATTTCCACACATTGCAAAACAGTATTCACTTCTATTGAAGTTCATTGACTCAGATAATTAACATCTACCATAATTTTATGTTATGTATCGAAACCTTTTTTGGACTAGTAATTTTGATTATCACTATTTAATTTGTTTCATACTTTAATGTTTACCCAATGAAACTTCTTTGGTATTAATATTTTCGACAGTGTGGAAGAGTTTTTTTTATATATATACGGAGGCATGTGAAATGTTGAAAATGGGAATATTGGTTTCAGTTTTCTTGGCGGCACATATTTAGAGCTACCATAAGATGCTTTCTATCTTGATCGCTAATGATTATGTTTCCTATTCAACTACATCTGCCTTGCATTCATGAAAAGGAAGAAAGATGTAATAATTAGATAATAAAATAAAACGTATTAAATATCGATAACATTAACAAAAATATTCCTTATGTTCTTAATAGATTGATGTTTTAGGTATTTTTTTGTTCTTAAAATATTGATGTTGTAAATTTAAAAATTTTAAATAATTTCTTTATTTTATGTTTTTTCCACATATCATGTTATCTAAAGTTTAGGTTTTATTTTTCTACCAAAATATAATTATAAATTAATTTATAAATAAAACTTTAACTTTTTTTGTAATATATGTGCAAGTGTCACAACATCAATCTTTAAGAAAGAGAGAGAGAGTATATAGTAATATCGTATAATCCAAAATTTACAAAACTCAGTTTATATGTATTGCACGCAACTATAACCTTCTTGGCATCGTTTTGTTCTTCTTTAATTAGTTTCTCGGCTTGGGATAGTTTTATTGATTCTGTTTTTTGTTTTTTTTTTGTTAAAGGTAGTTTTATTGAATTTACTCAAGAATTCTGATAGATTATTGCAAGCCTGTATCAAAAATTATATATGTACAAAAAAAAGAAGAATTATGATAGCTAGATTACCGAAACATAGTTCACATTATATAACTTCACTTATTTTCTCTGGTTTTTTAGTTATTGTTTTAAAGTTAGAATTATTTGTCATTTTGTATTTATGATGCAATTTTATCAATCAATTTTTTAATTTTATTTTTTATTTTAAACTTATTAATTATTTATAACAAATGAATTGGTGTATTATTGAAGAATATAATTTAAAAAAAAAAATTTATGTATGAAATTACCAACAAGTAATATAAAATGTAGAGAGTAATATTTAGTGGGAAAAATTATCATAAAAAAAAAAAAACTGTTTGATTTAATTCGTTTAAACGATCTGCTTGCAATCTGCATACAAACTTCCAAAGAACAAGGCGGGAGAGTCCCTTTAACCTACCCCGTCGAGATTCATTATTAAAAATAGATGCAAAAATCGAGCTACTTAACAAACAAAAGAAATATAACATGATACATTAAATTTATTATTTAATGTTACTAAAAAACAATGTAAATTAAAGTAATGGTGGGAAGACATGAATCACGCGTCGAAGACACACCTACCCGAAGGGTTTTAGAGCGTAGTAGACAAAGAGACAAACAAAGAGATACGAGTTTGGTTTGGCTTTAGGTTTTTTGGGGGTTGGTAGTGTTTGAGGTCCATATGCCTCGATCTTCCGATCCTCTTCTTTTAATTTTATTTTTCTTTATTACAAAAATGATCTTAAGTATTCCACTTCATCGAACCATGCACATATATATAATTACATGTAAAAAACTAAGCCGAGCAAAGTTGTTGAATTCAGTGCAAACACTTGTCAAAGGAGCAGTCCCGATCTGGTTCCATCTTCTTTTCGTTGTCTGTTCGACCTTGGCTTTGGCTTTACCATCAACACTTTCTAATTTATTTAAATCACAAATAACTAAGCTCTACGGAACAAAATAAACACCAATTGCAAACTTTCACTCCTTAGGAAGTAACGACTCTTATTAATATGCTGTACTTTTGTTCTGTGTAAGAGTTTTGAGAAATCCCCATCTCCAGATAGATTAGAAACAATATAAAACATGTTTAGTTAAATTCGTATATATAATATAAAAATATGCCTACCTTTTTCTTGTCATTCTATGATATACGTACGATATGAAATCATGCATATACATATATATGGATGCTCATAGTTTTGCGTTATGCAGATTCAAATAAGTATATGTATATATCTAGTAGCTATATGTACGTTAATATGTTCTATAAACGTGTATACCTATAAGCGTATATATGCTCATGTATTTATATTACATCCAATAGGAAAACATTTTCCCTCTAACCGAATCAACCAACTGCTTTTCAATTACATGTATATTCTATATGTCGTTAGGTTCTTCATGTAAATATACGATTGAAAATTGCATAGCATCAGAAAATATGTATGCCTATAATTAATAATCTAGAGTTTTATGTATAAGAAATAAAATCCCTATTTTACGAACATAAAGACTTTAGCATACATAGACAGTGTTAAACCTACAAAAGAACCCTCATCAGAAACTCAACGTTTCATCGTTTCCGGATGATAAATCACAGTTAGATACCATGTAAAGATAAAGATAAGACCATAGAAAGGAAGCCTCTGAAGGGCATAAAAGATAAGGGTTAAGAAATTGTAGAATTAGGGTTTTGAAGGAGAGATCGAGGCCAAGGTCGAACAGACAACGAAACAAAGATGAGAACACATAAGATTGCTCACTTTGACAAACCTAGCATCGAATCCAATAACTCTTCATCTCCATCTTCTGATGTCGACCATATATATAACCCATCCCAATATTATTATTCTACTGGTTACTAGATAGAAAGATATTTTAATGAAGAAGGAACCCTAGCTACTTATAGAAGAAGATGTAAAATATTGGAGGAGGAGAATCCACGCAGCTAACGATGAGTTAATAGTAGAAGGATTACGACAAAACTTTGATGAAACATCTGGAGTGGAGAACCTCGCACGTGTCACCCAATCACTCGAACTCTTTTGGTTTATTGACTCACGGGTATCTCGTACGTGTACATACCTTTCGTGCGTGCGCTATATATGCATATATATACATAATTACATGTACACACACTTTAAAACGCAACACACTGTAGCGTACCTACCAACGAGGTCTAATCTAATGTAAAATGTAAAAAGATTTGGCACCTCCCATGTGCGTAGTTATAACTAGATTTCTTATGTTGACAGTTCATAAATGATATTATTTTAGTCCCAAAATTTCAAAGTCACCAAATATGTTTCACCTCATGCATGATAGCTAACTTTTTACTGGTATAACTATAAACATAGGTACTGATGAACATTATCATTGTTTTATGAAAGTTTAGAGATTTGGCGTATATGAGTTTAAAAAAATCATATTATTTGTTTTTATTTTATTTTCGTGTGTGGTAGACTTTTATTTCGCTTAGAGAATCAGTGTACCATCTCTTCGCTTTATTTGGAATGTTACTGTTGTGCCGCTAGTGAAAGGACAATGATGAGCTTTAATAATTCTGAGATGAGTTAATTAATTCATACTATTGTTCTGCAATCCTTTTTCCTCGGTATCTTGTCTGTGTTTTGTTTGATTTACATTTGTGTGTGTGTGTTGTGCGCTTATATATTATATTATTTATTCAATTGAATGTGTTAGTAACGAATTCATAAATTAGGTTCAGTTAAAGAAAAACTAATCACAGGTTCGGTAAGTCTCATAATGATTCAGATATAATCGTTGTAAAAGACTAATTAGTCTCATCCGCAGTTTCCACCAAACCTTGTTGTTGGAGACTCCAAGTTTTCCCTACCTACCATTTGCACAAGCTTTCCATATATATTCCACGTCATATAGAAAACCCCAGATTTAATTGTTTTAAATCTAACTACAAAAACGTCCTACTTATTTAAATTTTGTATGCAATGACTTTTAATACCATCTTCAACATCGGCTATCTATAACATTTATTTCAATGGACAGGAAATTTTGAATTTAAATAATTCATGTTAAATAAGGGGTAAAATATTGTAAATATAGCTAATGCGGTAACTATAGCTAATGCGATTATCTATATATCTTCAGTAAAAGAAAAAATGGAAAAAGGTTTCGAAAGCATATTAAAAAGATGATTGAATACATCATTCTCTTTGTCAAATGTTATCCCCTATATATTAATAGAAAAATATTTTCTTAAAAAAACTGATGTGTTGCCGCCAGAGAGCTCGAGACACATTTAACAAAAAAACCTTAAATTTTTTACCTAATTACATTAACATGCCATTATATTTTAAAAAAACAATTAACTGAATAATAATTAGATATGTCATCAATTCTCACACAAATTTAAATATCACATATTAAAACTAATTAAATAATTACATACTATTTTAAGTCAAAATTTCACTAAAATTTACTTACAAATATACAAGTCAAAGTTATATTATTTTTAAAACCAATATATGTAAAAGATTCTAAAAAGGCTATAAAAACATATAAAGTTAATAAAAATAAAGAACATATAACTTATTAGCAAAATCATATTAAAAATATTATTTTTATGTTAGTATTATTACCATAATAATTTAAATAACAAGCTTTCAATAGTTATATTAACTTATTATAATTGATTATAAAAAGAAATATATTACCCCTGAATTATCTATAACTCATAAAAGGAAACTTAATTCCCAATAAATATAGATTTATATATATTCATAAATAAATATAAAAATAATAAAAAATTTGGGGATATCACGATGTGTGATTATTTATATATATCTAAGTATGTAAACTAATTAATCTCAACACTTAGTATGATTATTCATTAAAAAATGAAAATATCGATAACCGAATAAGAATATACGTTCTAATTGTACATTAATCTATGTGCTATTAAAAAGGAATGAGACAATAATCCTTATCATTATAAATAAACTTAATACCTAAAAAAATTCATAATATATTTAAAATGAGTGATTATTAGATTGTGAAAAATTGCTATAGTTACTCGATTAACCATAAATATAAAAATTTGATTTTTAAAGCACACAAAAATATATATTTCCATAAATTGTAACATTTTATAAATATTTTCTTTACCACGTTCACATAATTCACGGGTGAAATGTATTCTTACACGAATACGTTGATTTTGAAATTTTATTAATTTTTTCATAATAGTTATTTCGGTAATAATCTGTTATTTATAGAAAATATTAACAAACCGACTAACTCAAAAGATTTAAATAGCCTAATCACAAATATTAAAGAGAAATGCCCCAGAATACCATCAAACCTAGTTTTAGTTCCTAATTTACCATCCATTACTTATTTTTCCACTAATACCATTATTTATTAAATTAAAAGACCATTATATCCCTATGTTATAAACCAACGTGAGTGAAGCTTTTGGATTTCGTTCTCAAACCCTCTCTAAGTATTGTCATCGTGATTCATCATCTCCGACGAGTTCTGACGGCTCCATCTATCTTTGACATCGTTCGTCTCCGTCTTCCTCCGACATCATTCATCTTTGTATTCCTCCAACTTCGTCAATTTGTTTGACATCTCTTTGGTTTCATCGACGCCGGCAACAACGATTTATTCATTCTCCAATTCACCATCAGATCTGAGAGTTTTGATATCGATGTTGATGAATCTATCGAATTCAAAGTCGAAATCGACAAAAATGACTGTTCCAAGGCCATCACTGTGTCTAGATCCGATGACACTCCCGTACAAGACAACAACGGTGGTGATTAATTTGGTGGTTGCAGTGTTTGCGTTATCATCGGAGATAAATTAATGATAAGGTATTCTCTATGCTCTGATTGCTTGATTTTACCATTTGATTGCTTTATTGAATAGTATTTTGTGCTTCATTCTAAAATTTTACAAAATTTGTTGTTTATAAAATTCTTGTGTAGTTTTTGAATCCTTTAGCTAATGACACACATTATTCTGGAAGTGTTTTTTTGGGGGTTTCAAGGTAATTAATAAAACTGCTAGTGTTGCAAAACTAGTTTAATTGTGATGTGATCTTCGTGTATTATAGTTTTAGAGTTGAGTTATGTTTATAAAGATTGTACATACTGGTAGAGAAGATGTGAGTCATGTAAACCACATTTAGTTAAATGCATATAATCCTTTCCTTTTGTTCTTGTATCAATAGGGACAATATTGTAGTCACTCCAATATCTCTTCTCACCAGCTACCAAACCACTTACATGTTTGAAAGAGATTTGGTGTTTGTATCTATATGTGCTAAGAATGACATTTACTCGATGGGAGTATCAACAATACACAAATGCTTTTTGCAATAGTTGTTGCTGTGAGTAAAGGTTATGGAATATAGAGTTAAAAATTTCTTTGTGCTTAATATGCTTTTAGTTCTCATATATATATTCTTTTGTGTTTCTCTAGTAGATATTGAATGAAGAGGAGATGGTATGACTATAACAGTAAGATATATAGTCTTTACGAGTTAGGAAGGCATTCATAAATTGGTTTTTTACTTATATGTGTTTATGTTTGTAGGATTTTTATCGACTAAGTGGATGTGTCATTACACTCAAGTGATTGATGATATACATGATCGCTAATATTTCAAGGACAAAGCAGAGTTGATGATGAAGATAAGAAAATGGACAATTGTGTGGAAGTTTGAATGCATGTCATTGTGGAAGACCTTCCTAAATTCAAGAATGTCTTCCTAAACATTAGAAAATCCTCCCTAAATTTAAAGAAATGTAATTTTAAATCTTTGTTTATCTTCTTGCCTCACTGTATAACATATTACTCATTAGTGAGGGATAGTGATTGAAATTTGTTCACATCCTCGTGTTTTACCTATATAGTAGAATTTTAACTTGAGGTATAATTGTATTGTTTAACGATGGAGAAAAATCCAAAAGGTCTTCCTAAATGCCAAGGATTCCTTCCTAAATTTCAAGGATTCCTTCCTAAATTTCAATTAGTCTTTCCTAAATGAAAATAACTAAATATTGGAAGAAAGTTATTGAAACTGTTATTCATTAACGTCATCTCAAACATTATACAATCCTAGATAGATGAAAACAAACAAAAAGTTAAGTATGCTTTGACTTCTTTGATGCAATCGTAGTTTGTAAACTAGTTTATCTTCAATTCAGATCATGGCTCATCTCCTATGTTGAAATGGAGCTTAGAGTTTGATATTTGTAAGGAAAGAATCTTCCATGTCCTGCATAAAAAAAAAAAAAAAAGCAGATCGTGTCAGGAAAATCATCCTAAAATATATAGATCATTTCCTGAATCTTCGACAATGTTTCTCAATTTTCAACTATCTTAATCAATCAACGTTTATGTGAGAAACCACATGGTATGAATGACTTCATGAGTTAGCAGAAAGCACAAAAAGTAGTCACAAGAAACCACCTTTCAATCAATGTAAGTTTCTAAATTAACAAAAAACACAGATGGTGTCAGGAAAATCATCATAAAATACAAAGATCATTTCCTGAATGTTCATCAGTGCTTCCCAATTTTCAAAAATCTTAATCCAATCAACGTTTATGTGAGAAACTACATGATATGAATAGCTTCATGAGTAAGCAGAAAGCAAAACCATTGGCCACAAAGAGCCAAATTTTCATTATGAAACATATCGTATTATGAAAGTCTTCCTAAAATTTCAACAGTGCTTCCCAAATTTTCAACAAACAAGAAATCTACAGTAGTCAGTTATGAACACGAAAACACTAAACCATGTCAGCAAACCAAGCTTAATGTATAAAGATAAAGTAAACTGAAACATAAGCAAATCCAAATTGTATAACTGTGACATGTATAAGCTAATCCAAGTTGTAAGTAGTTCTTCTTGAATGATCAAATCAAGCATGTAACTTCACTGGTTAATCCAACTAGAATGACACAAAACCATCTCAATAAGCAACATGAACATCCAGTTGCAAGACTCATCACAATGACACTTATAATTAACTTTTCTATGCAACATTAAAACGACCAAGTCAAGTACACTAAGCAAAGTTATAGTTAGAAAAGACAACACCAATGGAATAAAGTATAATGCAACTGAATAATAACTACCATCAACCAAACTCTAGCTAACAAAACTAGCATTGTATCTAACAAAACTAGCATCACCATTGTTACACAGATAAGAAAATCCACAACAATTTACATGTTTAGGAAGAACAAATCATTACATGACGAAGACAATCCACAACAGATAAATTTTAGTAGAAACCATAAGAATCTACAAAATTTTGCACCCAATAGGTTTAGGTTTTTGTGGATTTAGTAAAGTCAAAATCACACACACACACACATAAATCTTATGGTGTTTTCAATTTCTACAATAGAAAGAGAATGAAATGAATCTTACCTATAAACTGCAATGACCAATGCTAAAGCGTTGTGTGGAGAAGATTGATCAACGAAGAAGAAGAACCTCAAATACAAATCGCAACGACGATGAGGCAAAGCAAGGCCGAAACGAGGCATAAGGATGGTGGTGGCTAGGGCGATGCGAATCGAATTGAGGAGACCTCTAAGACGAAGCAAGACAACAGCATACCGGCGAAGCGGTGAAAATCCGGTGAGATAGACCGATGATGCGACGGGAATCCGGCGAGATAGATTGGTGATGCAACGAGAATCCGGCGAGATAGACCGGTGATGCGACGAGTTTCCGGTGAGATATACCGGTGATGCGATGAGAATCCGGCGAGGTGGCAAGAATCCATCAACCACCGTATCTATTTTTTTGAGTGAAGGGAGGCAACGAGAAGCGATTTGGAAACAATGAGGGTTTGAGAAGTAAGAGGGGTATTTTCGTCAAATAGTTTAATGAAAAATGTTAGAAATGAAAATTGTTTAGGCTTATGGTATTTTTGACCCAGAAACTTAAAATGATGGTATTCATGACAATTGCCCAATATTAAATCAATAAATTAGATTATCTTCAAAAAATTTAGTTTAAATCTGATTGTTACTAACATATAATAAAATTAAATAATTAAATTACCGAGTAATTTAGTATATATTGTTATAGTTACATAATAAACATGCAAAATTGTTATGATTACAAAATAAAACATAAGAGATATGAATTTGATTTTTAAACCACACAAAAGACATGTTGCAATAAATAATAATATTTTATCAATATTTTCTTTTACATATTTAAAGATTTTACTGGTGAAACATATTTTTTACACTAAAAAACGCAGATTTAAATAAATAAATAAAAAACTTTAGTTACATATTATGTTTGACACAACAAATATTGGTTCTAGAATAATAATTTTACTTATAATAATTTTCTTTAAATCAATTTATCCTGCATATAGTGCGGGTTGTTACCTAGTTAGTAAATTATTATCTGACTGCAATTTATAGTTGGGTTCTATATTCTTGATACCCCAAAACAATCTGAATTACACCAACAAGAAAAAAAACTATTGGGCCTTGAAGCTAATACACAAATTCAGCCCAATATCTATAAACAACAAGCCATCACAATGTTAACAGTTTTTAAGTCGATAGAAATAATGAATGTGCTGCTCGATCTGAATTGAAAACGAAGTGTTGGGGTCAAAATTACCTCGACTCGTTGTGTTGGACCATCTGTTTTTTTTTTTCTGTATACGAACGAACATAACAGCTTTAATTGACTTGAGAATAAATATTGAGTGCCAAAGAAGAAAACTTGTACTATATTAGTTGCTTAGAAAAATTGTCCCATTTACATTTCATTTTCCGTTTTATAATAAATGATATGTGTATGCAACACGCATTTCATTTATTTTTTGTAACTACAAGTCTACAACAGTCTTTTCTAATAAATAGATCTAAATAAAATTTCAACATTTGGATAATATGGATTACAGGATTAGGCGCTGGGCCTATAGCTACGTTTTGTTTTGTCAATGATATATTTCCCAAGAAATGACTTTTTTTTTTTCTTGTTCTCCCTCCTCGTTTGGTCAATTCAATGACAATTTCAGTTCTGTTGCTTTTATTATTTTGCTCTTGGCTCCTAACTTGCATACAAATAAAAGCTGTAAGCCCAATGTTCAATTTGTACCATTCATTTTGTGGTTTCATCAGCATCTTTTATTTTGTTTTTTTGTTTTCCTTCAAAAAACCTTATAAAAAGTTCAAGTTGTAATTTGTAAAGCCACATTAAACGAGAGTGGTTGATTTAATATTTATGCGTACGCATACGCACAAATATACATAAAAAAGAAAAGCATGCATCGGGTGAAATTTGGTGTGAACTTATAATTATCCCATTCTTTAAACTCACGTCTGTTAAAAATACGTGACACGATCCAGTGCCATACCATTTTTGTTCCTATATAATCCTTTTTGTATAATTATTTTTTTAATTCAGATTTGAAAATACTTTTTTTTTTGTCAACATTCATTTTGCATTTATCGGAACGGACGAAGGTGAGAATTACATCAGAGCAATTTGGAATATATTATGATTAGAGTCGCTATATATTAAAGTGATATACCATGTATGATGTAACATATCTATCCATATTAACTAGATTTAATTATAATGGATGTCAACAAAGTGACGAGATTCCACGTATAGCTTGTCGATTTGTCAAATGTTATTATTTTATAAGAAGCTTGTAGTTTATGACCGTTCGAATTGATATTTATTTTCTTTGAAGTTTCTTCACTAGTATCTTTTTTTTTGTTTTTATGTATTTGATGAACACTATATGGAGATTTCATAATTAGTGCACATGAAAAAAGGAGTAGAGAAGAATCTCCCATTCAAAGAAGAAGATAAAGGAAAAAGTGAAATGCACGGTGAGATACATGAATTAAAAAAAATCATTGTTAAATGGACTATATCAAAGCGCATAAGTTGTGGGCATTGGCATTAAATTGTCCATTTTAAAAAATGTGCTAGTTCATGATTAATATGAAGGAATTAGGTATAGATGACTATAAAAGTTTTCTCATCCAAACTAGATTCTAAATGTTTTTATATGTAACGATGATTATGAGACTACACAATAACAATGATGTAGTGCGTACGTAAGGTTATAATGAAGTTAAAATATTATTGTAAATTTTTAATATATATACTCAACCATAATTTTTAACCTTAGATGCACGAACTTGGGGGTAAGAGAGAAAAAAAGTAGTGGATTTTGTCCGACTGGTTCTCTCTCTCGTGCACAATGCACACAAGTGGAATGTAACATCACATGAGACACGCCTCATTTTTATTTTCTATAACCATGTTGCCAATAAATTTATAGTAGTGGTGCTAAGAAAAGGAATGGTTCTCATTAGGAAATATCACAATGGCAACCCATTATAACTGGAAAGCTTTCACCACTTCTTTCAATTGTTTTTCTAAATAAAAGACATGTCTTCGAAATTTTGTGAACTTCTCAATTAGGTTAGCATGTAACATAAATACACACACTCCATTATTATAGCTTTAGATATTTCTTTTTCTTCAAGTGATAGAGAAATAAGCTTTTCGATTAGTCGTAGAATGTAAACATAATTTTGCCCTTTCAGATAATAAGAGTCACGAAATGAAATAAACCATATTATTGTAACATATTACATATGCATCACCTTATGTATGCATTGTATGTATGCATTGTAAGACCATCCATATTGGTGTGGGACTTTTTTTGGTCCCCCACATTTAATACTAATATTTTGAGGGTTTCTTATTTGTAGTAGGAGCATTGGGGTGTATTTGTATTTGGTCCCCCAAATAAAATAATAATATTTTGAAAGTTTAAAGATTAATTATTTAAAGAAAGAAAATACAAAAACATACAATTTAGAGATTAATAACATTAAAAATATAACATAAAAACATCAAAACCAAAACAAACATTTTATTCAACTCATAGAAATTTTAAAATCAAACTTCATTATCCGGAAGATGTCCAAAGTTTGTCCAAATATGCTCAATCAAATCATGTTTTAGTTGATCATGAGCTTGTTTATCCCGAAGTCTTGTTTGACGAGTAATCGTACTGCTGAAATTTGAACCCACACCGGCGGCACCAACGATAAATGTTTGATTCACATGTTCTCCGTGTTGAAATTCAGAAATAATGTTTCGGTAACTGTATGTATGTCGTTCGTCTTCGACAATCATATTATGGAGTATTATGCATGATCTTATTACATTTGCCATTTTGTTTTTATCCCATAAACGAGACGGATTTTTAATAACGGCGAATCTAGCTTGCAAGACTCCAAAGGCACGCTCAACATCTTTCCTAACAGCTTCTTGTTTTTTAGAAAAGAGAGATTTTTTCCTACCTTGTGGAAGTCGGATTGATTGAATAAAAGTTGCCCAATTTGGATAAATACCATCAGTGAGATAGTACGCCAAGTTGTACTCCCTTCCGTTGACAACAAAGTTGACTTCCGGAGCTTGACCGGTTATTATGTCATCAAAAACATTAGATCGATCAAGAATATTAAGATCGTTCATAGTACCTGGAGCTCCAAAAAAGGCATGCCATATCCAGAGGTCATACGAAGCTACTGCTTCCAACACAATTGTAGGTTTTCCGGTTGACCGTGAATACATGCCTTTCCAAGCCGTGGGACAATTCTTCCACCCCCAATGCATACAGTCAATGCTACCAATCATCCCGGGAAATCCACGCTGTTCATTCTGAAAGAGTAGTCTTTGTAGATCCTCCTGTGTAGGACGTCTTAAGTATTCATCTCCAAACACTTGGATGATGCCGGCGGTAAATTCGTGCAAACATTCTCGAGCTGTCGAAGCACCAATTCGGACATACTCGTCAACACTGTCAGACGAAGTACCATATGCCAATTGACGAATTGCTGCAGTACATTTTTGTATAGGTGAAAGACCAGCACGTCCGGTTGCATCCTGGCTTTGGCGGAAATATTGGATTTCGGTAGAGAGACGTTGCACAATTCGCATGAACAGTGGCTTGTGCATGCGAAACCGTTGCCGGAATAAATATTCTGGATATGTGGGAGTGTCACTAAAATAATCATTCCAAAGATTATTGTGGCCTTCTTCCCGGTTTCGCTCGATAAAAATCCTTTCTTGTGGCTGGTTTGGTTCGGGGATATTTTGGGAGACATCATAAATATTTTCTAAATAAGCATCAAAATGATCACTATCATCTGCTTGGTAGTGATAGTGATCATCATCTCCATGGTAATGATAATGGTTTGAAGATGATCCCATTTCAAGAGAAAGGAAAAGAAATGAAGAAATGACTTTGTATTAAAGAGAGAAGAAGAGAATGGAAGTTAAAGGAAGAGAGCGAGAGTATTTTGTTGCTTTGATCTTATTTGATGAAATGAGTTGCTACTTTGGTTATGAAGAAAGGAAGATAAAGAAATGACTTGTGTTGTTGGTTTGGTCGTGTTTGGTGTGAGTTATCATATATATAGTGGAGTTCCAGTTTGTAACCCGTGAGAGACCAAAACAAAAGAACATACATGATTACACCAACAACAAGTACCCGTGACAGAGACCAACACGTCCGTAGTCAAAATACATGTAATACCCGTGAGAGACCAAAACAAAACAACATACATGATAAGAAAACAACAAGTACCCGTGTAAATCATTACACCAACATGAACAAAATACATGTGAAAATGATGATTACACCTACAACCAGCAAATCAGTAAATTTTCTTAACTTATTTTCCTTACATATCTCATTAACTACATTCTCCAACCTTACCAG
>NC_025693.1:28017991-28021145 GCF_000633955.1 Camelina sativa
GGAATTCCGGTGACAAGAACGGAACGGCTTCGTCAAATCGTCGAGGATGTATCGTCTTCGTCGTCGCCGTCGAGAGAGAAGAAAGAACTCGAGAAAGTTTTGTCTCGCAAATGAGTTTTTTTTTTAACCCTAGATAAGAAGACAACCAATCAGACGACACCACGTGGCGAAGAAGACGGACGAAAAACGTCCCCAAATAAGAACCGTTTTTTCGAAATTGGGCTTTTAACAATTAAATTTAAATCCAATAAATACGGAGGACGGGCCGAGTATACTCCGTTGCCCATGGTCTAAGCAATTTGGTTTATACATAATGATGATGATGCACGGTTTGTAAATAAATACTATACATAGTACAAGACTAAATAATATACTTAAGTGAACATAGTTAATCGGAGATGCATAATTGGATGAAGGGAGAGTTGGAGAGGTAACCACAAGGTGGGTCCATTTGCACCCTGAATTTGACGCAGACTTTATCAAATATCCATCAATTCTAGAGGTCCATTTCAGACATTAACTTCGAAACTACGGTCAAACCGAAAGTGTAAACTAATAATACTTTTTTTTGTTTGCAACAATTAGATATTTATAAAATTAATTAACAATATACTAGAATTAAGCTCTCTCCTATGGCGGTCTATCAATATAATTAATTACTAGAATGACCTAGAAGCCGTAAAAATATCAGAATCTGCCTTCATTTGTATGCACGATCTTTAATTAGGGATCAGTCTCGCATCGTTTTATATTTTATGGACTAAAGAGGGTTTGATTCTTTAACTAGATTTGATTTACAACTATTTTAAACCAATTTAACAACATATATAGAAACATTGACTTGATCATATCATTATCTAAAGCAAGTGCAAATGAGATATATAAAACTATAACAAAAATGCAAGGGTAAATACATATGTGTTTGTGCATGTGAAAATTTTAAAGCGTGAGAATTTCTTAAAAATCATCATAATTAAAAAGTAAATAGGTTACGTTACATTTATCATATGATCAGAGATTGACAACTGACTCGAGGAATAATGAATATTTGGTACTCTAGTCACAAATTTGTAAGTGTTTCTTGTACTAGGTAATATAATCACACAATCTTACTGTTATATTTTTAAGACTGTTGAATGTGGTCTTTACCCATATAGTTGTCGAGACCTTTCTACAATCAGATCCATACACTTTAAAAAAATCGATGCAAATGACTAGTAATTCATTTAAAAAAATCGATGCAAATGACTAGTATAAAGCTACAAAAATTTGTCTAAACTAAATTATACTTTAATTTGCGGTAATCTATATTCATCAATCTCTAAAGATAATATTTAACCCCAAACAATATCATGTCCAGTCTATACTGGTATTTATGATCCTGTTTCATCCTCATTTTTTTTACATTAAAATTAGATGTCGTAAAACTACGTGAACTCGCAACATACAGATACAGTACATGGTAAAAGTACATGCATAAGACCACTACAAAAATCACATCCATCTCAGCGATTATTAAAGCTAATGACCTTATCCCGTCGACCATATAAAGTTCAAGGCAAGAATCCATTCTTATATAAAGTATAGAAAAGTTTTAAAAGAAGAGAAGATCCAAAAACTAAAACGAGATGGAGTCTTCTCACCCACCTTATAAAATATGTTTAAAATAGACATCTTATCATTTTTGTCATAAATGTATTACTCTAGTGTCTGAATAAATTATAAATAAAATTTTCTATCATTTTCCTAAATTTAAAATTCAATACATACATGTATTATAATTTTTACTATGCCTCCTCTTGAGTCTTCTTAAATTTAAATTTATTATCATAATCTATTTGAATAAATAAAATTTTGCACTCACAACAGTTTTTCTTTTCTTGGATTTTTTTTTTGGTTATAAATACTAAATATTATATGAAGATTTGTGTTCTTTTATTTGGGGTGGTCAAAAATACATTATGTATATATAAAGAGGAAAAAAAAAGGATGGAATATGAGGATTAGATTAAAGACTTCAAAGGAGGCCCTAATAAAGTGATCAACCGATGAGTTAGACTAGAGAGTTCAATTAGCCTTGCTTGACCGGCCACACCTATAAAAAAACTACACACACAAACGGTTCAACCTTTTGTCAACGGCACGTGTTTTATACGTCTGCGACACAAGCGCGTGACGATAATAAAATGTAATTCTCTTTTTTTTTTTCTTTTTTTTTTTGCTTTCGTTTTTCTAATTTTTTCTTATTATTAAAAAATTATAATTTAATTAATGGGTAGAGATATTAATTTTAGGCCTTAAGAAAAAAGAATACACCTTCCCGTTATTAACCCCCACCACTAACGGACAACTGTTTTAAGTAGCAATAGATTAGTCATAGACACATAAATTAATCAAAACGGTGTTTTAACACATAACATAGTCAAAGTATAAGTATACAAAGAATTACAATTTACATCTTCCTACACAAGCTATTATAATTAAAATAATTCGTGTTATCTTCTCATTCTCCAATTATATATGTGTGTATGTTCTGCTAAAAAAAGCATCCCCCAATCATTACTATTTATTCCATTCTCATTATCTCAAAATATTGTTTTCCGTACAAAAATACAGTACGTTTTTATATACTACACAAAGTATAATAATTATGTTAAAATTTTGACTAATTAATATTTTCCATTTAAAGATCAGATTCACATGTTTGTTATGGGATATTTATTAACATGAGAAATCTTCTATATTTAATTATCATCAATAAATATTAGAAAAATGTGTATCAAATATCTAAAATAAAGAGAAAAAAAAAAGAAGAAATTTGGCGTGCAGGAGAATATATATTATACATTAACAAAAAAAGTAATGTATAAAGATTACTTTTTTGTATAAAAGAAAGAAGAAGAAAAAAGAAAAGGAAAACGCCGTTGAGGAATAGTGTGACGACCAATTGAAAACGGAAGCTTGAAGACGGAGTCACTGTCCTGTCAAAAAAAAAAACGACTTTAAGGTCTTTGTCATGTTTTTATTATTTTCTTTAAGGAAATTAACAAAAATTTATCTATCGAAACTAATTAAACTAAAATAAAATAAAAAAGACCTAGTTGGGGAATTATAAAAGAAGAAAAAAAAAAGTGGAAAGGAGGGGGGGGGGGGG
>NC_025693.1:28021166-28049752 GCF_000633955.1 Camelina sativa
GGAGCAGTATAAGGAATCGCTTCTCTCTAGAAATCTTATTGCCATAGCTGTTTTGTTTCTTTTGGTTTTGTAATAAGAAAAAAAAAAAAAAGTACAAAAATTTACAGAGAAGAAAGAAAGAAAGAAAGATGAAGAAGAAGCAATAAAAATTGTTACTTCTTTGAAAGAAAGAAAAGAAAAGAAAAGAAAAGCTCTCATCAAGAAAGTGTTATCGAGATGCGAGCTAAGTCCGGTAGTAAAGGAACCTTCTCTGTACTTCTTCTCTTTCTCCTTTTGATTCTCATTTTGCCCAGTCTTTAATTTTTCTTTCCTTTTTTCTATTTCACTTTCCTTTTCTTCTTCTTCAATTTCACCTCTTTCTTCCTTCGGGTTTTTTTCTTTTCTTGGATTCTAGAGTTTTGATTGAGGTCTTAAGTAGTCTTCTTCTTGGATTTTAGTGTTTTCTTGGGGTTGTTGGGTATTGGATCTGTTTCTTCTTGGTTCTTGATTATTAGGTTATTTACTTCAAAAAAAAAAAAAAGATTGGCTAATAATACTTGTGGGTTTATCTTGATCTAGGGTTTGATGTAGGACTTTTTGATTCTGAAACAAAAAAAAAGAAAAAGAAAAAGTTTTTATTTCTTATCCTAAATCTACCCACCATTTTTGTTGTGGGAGGTTTTCTTATTTTTATTATTTTGGGTTTTATATACTCCTTTTTTACCAAAGTCAGAGATTTGAGCTCTGTTTTTGTTTCCATTCAAAATCTGGGGTGAGAAGAACAATATAGAGAAGGAGAATAGAGAGAGATTTGTTTTAAAAGTAAATATTTTGATTGTTTATGGGAATACCTGATGGTTCACTGCTAGATCTAATTGTTAAGGTTAGGTCTTGGATAACTTCGGATTCAAGTGATTCTTTCTCCTTGTCACCATCATCTAAACAAGACTTTGGAATTATGCCTATCGTTTCCAAAATGTGTCATGACTGTGGAACCAAGCTTGACCAAGGAGGATATTGTTGTCTTGGCTGTGGTTCTTGTTGGTGCAAGACTTGTTGTTTCTCTGACTCTTGTGATACTACACAAGAGAGGATTAAGCTTTGCAGAGAATGTGATGGTGAGGTTCGTGAGTTAAGGGTTAAGAGCTATGATAAGGTTCATCCTCGGGATAGCCCTGATCCGCCTTCTTCCCTCGCTGCTGATGTAAGCGAGAGTCTTCTTGCTTCCAGTCTTGAAATCCGTGATTGTAGGAACATGGCTTCTATTCGTTGCTATCCTAGCAGGTATGTTTTTGGTCTCAAAGTTTTCATTTTTCCATGTTCAGGAACATGTTGGAGTAAGTAAGTGTGTGATTTGTTGTTTGTTTGCAGGGGTGAGGAAGACGAGGGAAGATATAAACAGTTCTTAAGCCCTTCGAGTGAATACAATCAGGACAGTTCAGATATAGAGTCGGGTAGTGTTAGTGCTAGACATGAGCAATTTAGTTGTAAATCTTCTGCTGGTTCCAGTCCTCACGACAGTCCATTAAGGAACAATTTTAGTCCTCTTGGGCGCTTTGTACAGCACGCCAAAGACCTTAGCCCTACTGTTGGTTCTTTTGATCATCATCATCAAGAACAACAACAACAACTTATGGCTGGTGATTTAGCTAAGTCAGGTCAGGGAGCATTGGATCCAGAAGATCACGAGGAAGAAGAGGATAAGTTGCAACAGCCGTTGGATTTTGAGAACAATGGCCGCATCTGGTATCCTCCACCTCCAGAAGATGAGAATGATGACGCTGAGAGTAATTACTTTCAATATGATGATGAAGACGATGATATTGGGGACTCTGCTACCGAGTTTTCATTGAGTAGTAGCTTTTCTAGCCATATTCCTACAAGAGAAAAATTGGGAGAAAACAGCAATGAACCTCTTAGAACTGTGGTGCATGACCACTTCCGTGCTCTTGTTGCAGAGTTGTTGCGTGGGGAGGAGCTTTGTCCATTGGATGATGGCAATGCTGCAGACTGGCTTGATATTGTCACTGCTTTAGCGTGGCAGGCTGCTAATTTTGTAAAACCGGATACTCGTGCAGGCGGTAGTATGGATCCCGGGAATTATGTGAAAATAAAATGTGTAGCATCTGGAAATCAAAATGAGAGGTATGTTTTTTGTAGGAACTTTTTCTTGCCGCTATCCAACTCATTAGTAATATCCTCTGGCTGATAATTACTAATTGAATACCTTGTATCTGCAGCATTCTCATCAGGGGAATAGTGTGTAGCAAGAACATTACGCATAAGCGAATGACATCGCAGTACAAAAATCCAAGGGTGCTTCTTTTAGCTGGATCTCTTGAGTATCAGAGAGTTGCAGGCCAATTAGCATCCTTTAACACGTTGCTTCAACAGGTTGGTGTTTTACTGTTTCTTCTTTATGATGAACTCTGATTAACAAAGTTGAACAAAACTGATTTCTTTGTTTGTTTTGTGTTGGACAGGAAGATGAACATATGAAGGCGATCATAGCAAAGATTGAGTCTCTTCGTCCTAATGTTCTGCTGGTAGAGAAAAGTGCTTCTTCATATGCCCAGCAATACCTTCTAGAGAAGGAAATTTCATTGGTGCTCAATGTGAAAAAGTCATTGCTGGACCGTATAGCTCGTTGCACCGGTGCTGTTATTTGCCCCTCAGTAGATAGTATTAGTACTGCTCGATTGGGGCATTGTGAGCTGTTCCGGACTGAGAGAGTGTTGGAGCAACATGAAGCTGGCAACCAGTCAAACAGAAAACCATCAAGAACATTGATGTACTTTGAAGGGTGTCCTAGGCGCCTAGGTTGCACGGTATGCTTAAAAGCTTGAACCTTTGTAGCTAAGAAGTTCACCAGTTTTAAATTCTCAACTTGAGTAGACTTTTCTTGAAACTTGTGCAGGTTGTGCTTAGGGGAAGTTGTCGCGAGGAGCTGAAGAAAGTAAAACACGTTATTCAATACGCCGTATTTGCAGCTTATCATTTATCATTGGAGACATCGTTCCTTGCGGATGAAGGTGCTTCTCTGCCTAAAGTTAAACTGAAGCAACCGGGGATGGTGCGGACAGCATCACAAAGGAGAATAATTGATGAAGGCATTTCCCTAATAACTCAATCTCCTACAAAAACTGATGGTCAAGCTGCTTTGATTGATACAACTGCACATGAAGATGAAAATGCACCCCCTATGCCAGAGCATGAAGTTTGTGAATCATTGTGCGAGGATTTTGATCCTAGTCAGATATTCCCATTGTCTTCTGAAGTTGAGACTGAACAATCTGATGCCCTGAATGATGTTTTTTCCAATAATTTGGTAACAAGATCATATTCGTCGAATCAGTTAAATGATATGCAAGAACACACTCTGTGCTTGAGTAGGGAAAGCCCTGCAACACTGACTCAACTGCAGAGAAGTGAAGAAGAGAACAGCAGAAATGAAGAAGAAAACCAATTAGTGAACACTCAAGATTTGTCACAACATGAGAGATTCGATGAAGATGATGTTTCCAGTGAATATTTCTCTGCTGCAGACTCTCATCAGAGCATATTGGTCTCATTTTCAAGCCGCTGTGTTCTGAAAGAATCAGTATGTGAACGCTCACGACTCTTGCGGATTAAGTTCTATGGATCATTTGATAAACCTCTTGGAAGATATTTGAAAGATGACCTTTTCGATAAGGTTAGCTCTTTTACATAAAACTTTAGTCCACTCTTTTTGTCTTTTTGAAGTGTCATAAAATAAGCAGTCTAAATTTATACTCTTCTGTTTTATCTCTTGACAGAATTCAAGTTGTAGATCCTGCAAGGAGCTGGTTGATGCCCATGTCCTCTGCTATTCTCATCAGAATGGAAACCTTACCATCAATGTTAGACGTCTACCTTCCATGAAGCTTCCTGGTGAACAAGATGGGAAGAT
Source organism: Camelina sativa (assembly GCF_000633955.1). Lineage (NCBI taxonomy): Eukaryota > Viridiplantae > Streptophyta > Magnoliopsida > Brassicales > Brassicaceae > Camelina > Camelina sativa. The sequence continues at coordinate 28,025,077 of NC_025693.1, forward strand.
ATGGATGTGGCATCGCTGCTTAAGATGTGCACATGTAGATGGAGTCCCACCTGCTACTCGTAGAGTTGTTATGTCTGATGCTGCATGGGGACTGTCTTTTGGAAAGTTTCTTGAACTTAGCTTTTCGAATCATGCAACTGCAAATCGCGTTGCTTCTTGTGGCCATTCACTTCAGAGAGACTGCCTTCGGTTCTATGGGTAAACTTGGTTTAATCTCACTCTCTAGTGTTATCTTAAAGTTGTTGAAACACTAATAAAATTATGTACTTTTGCAGATTTGGGAATATGGTTGCGTTCTTTAGATATTCTCCCATCAATATACTTACTGTCCTCCTACCTCCATCAATGTTGGAATTTAACAGCCATCCTCAACCGGAGTGGATACGGACAGAGGCTGCCGAGGTAAGACTTTAAGAATATTTCAAGGCTCTTTTGTTGCGTCAGGTTTTGGAAACTCAAAGCTCATATACATTCTGTTTGTGCATTTGGACAGCTTGCTGGTAAAATGCGGACTATGTATGGGGAGATATCTGGTATGCTCAACCGTATGGAAGACAAAAGCAGTTTGCTTGAACCTGAACAATCTGAAGCCTCTGATCTGCAGAGTCGTATCATGGGGTTAAAAGATCAACTCGTGAAGGAAAAAGATGAATATGATGTGAGCATCTGAATCTTTTGCTTCTGTTTACTTTTCTTTTAAGACTGAAAATCTTATTGAAGCTTGTTGAATTTGCTACTGAACAGGATGCACTGCAACCTATCTTTGTGGAGGATCTTCAAGTTCAGGGGAGTTTGGATATTTTAGAGCTGAATCGACTAAGACGGGCACTCATGATTGGTGCTCATGCTTGGGATCATCAGCTTTACTTGTTAAACTCTCAACTCAAGAAAGCATCTGTCTGTAAAACTGGTGATGGCAATGCTTCTCGGAATCCAGAGGTGCATGATGCTCCAAAGATTGACCATAGACAGCAGGAAGGTCAAGATGATGGGGAAGAAAAATCTCATACTGACTCAGAAGCTAATGGTGATACCAAAGATACAGATAACATGCTTTCACCTGGCACTTCTCTGTCCGAGAGGATAGATTCAGCGTGGTTGGGCTCGTTTCAGAATCTAGAGAAAGCCGAGACAATTGCTAACACAGAAGGCTTTTCAGCTGCTAATTCTCCTCTCAGGAGGCTCGCCAGGCCGATTCGTGTCCAGTCTTTTGATTCAGCTATACGATTTCAAGAACGGATCCAAAAAGGTTGGCCACCGTCTTCTTTGTATCTCTCGACACTCAGATCTTTCCACGCTTCTGGTGAGTACAGGAACATGGTGAGAGATCCTGTTTCAAATGTGATGAGGACTTACTCTCAAATGTTGCCGCTGGAAGTACAGAAGTTGGATCTTATTGTTGGTTCAGTGCCTACATACATCTCTTCAGCTTCTCAAATGGCTGATGGAGCGCGGATGCTGATTCCTCAACGGGGACTCAATGATATCGTGGTTCCTGTATATGATGATGATCCCGCAAGTGTTGTATCATATGCTATCAACTCCAAGGAGTATAAGGAGTGGATTGTTAACAGAGGTATTACTACTAGTAGTAGTAGCAACAACTTGAATAACAGAGAGTCTGAACCTTCCACGTTCTCTACTTGGCGTTCTCTGTCGATGGATGTTGATTACATTCAACACGCGGTGTATGGATCTTCCCAAGACGATAAAAAGTCTCCACACTTGACCATTTCTTTCAGCGACCGTGCTTCTTCTTCTTCCTCTAGTTCCACTGAAGGTAAAGTGAAGTTCTCTGTGACGTGTTATTTTGCAACGCAGTTTGAGACTCTGAGAAAGACGTGTTGTCCGAGCGAAGTGGACTTTGTGAGATCTTTGAGTCGGTGTCAGAGATGGTCTGCACAGGGAGGGAAAAGCAATGTTTACTTTGCTAAGTCGTTGGACGAGAGGTTCATTATAAAACAAGTTGTCAAAACCGAGCTGGATTCTTTCGAGGATTTTGCACCTAACTACTTCAAATATTTGAAGGAGTCACTCAGTTCCGGGAGCCCCACTTGCCTTGCTAAGATTCTCGGTATTTACCAGGTACGTTAACAATATAGGGAATGTAATCTTGTGGGACTTTGGAATGGAGTACTTAAGCATGTAAATGATTGAATGCAAATGGTATGTGTTGCAGGTCTCAATTAAACACCCGAAAGGTGGAAAAGAGACGAAAATGGATTTGATGGTGATGGAGAATCTCTTCTACAACAGAAGAATATCTAGGATCTATGATCTCAAGGGATCTGCACGGTCACGGTACAATCCAAACACATCGGGAACAGACAAAGTTTTGTTGGACATGAATCTGCTTGAGACACTGCGCACAGAACCTATATTTCTTGGTAGCAAGGCCAAGAGAAGCCTGGAAAGGGCCATATGGAACGACACAAACTTCTTGGCTGTAAGTGATTTCATTACCCTCAACTCATTTAGTTCTTAACATGTTTTGATTAATCTGTTTTGCTGATTGTCCATCCTCTTCTGGTTAGTCTGTGGATGTAATGGACTATTCATTGCTGGTTGGGTTCGACGAAGAGCGTAAGGAGTTGGTTCTTGGGATCATCGACTTCATGAGACAGTACACATGGGACAAGCACCTTGAGACATGGGTTAAAGCCTCAGGCATTTTGGGTGGACCCAAGAACGCTTCTCCAACCATAGTCTCACCAAAACAGTACAAGAGGAGGTTTAGAAAGGCCATGACAACTTATTTTCTCACTGTTCCTGAGCCATGGACCTCTTGAGTGGAAAAATGAAAAAACATTTTTCATCATTCTTTTGTTTACTGACTGATTCCAATTTGTTCTTCTCAAATAAAAAAAAAGGGAAATTGGTTAACAGACAGATATTAATACAGGTTCGAACCTGACTGATTGATTTATCTTTTTTTTTTTTTTGGTGTGTCTCTCTGAGTCTGGAGAATTGTATATTGTAATTATCGGCCAAACTAAAGCCCCCCAAATTGAAAGAAAAAAATACTAATGATTTGCCTTTTCATTATGTCTCTTCTCTTTTGTTCTTAATTCATCCTTTATTAACAGAAACTGATTGTGATACAAAGTCATGTTGCAGTAACAAAAGAGTTAAGAACATTGTGCTTCACTGTGTTAACAAAAGACTTGCTCCTGTCATCTTCATTAAACTAAACTAAAGATAATAATAATAATAAACTAAATCACAGGTCTTCTGCTTTGCTCTTTTCAAGAAATCTAACCCTTTTCTGCAACCAAAAATATCAATGAGAATTTTCTTGAAACAATTCAAAATTTATCTTCCACTTGTTAGTTTTTATATTTTTTTTTTCTTAATTTATGATAGACTAGAAGAAGTTGTAACAGAAGTCTTTATCGGGAAAAAAAGAAAGTTGTAAGTTGTAAAACACACAAGTTGGGAGCACATTTGTTTCCTAGTGGCAATTTTCGTAATTAAAGAAGCAAGAAACGTGGCTTGAGAAACGCATCGATGTTTCAGCAAAGGTAAAAATAAGATCAAAGCCTTTTAAAAGAAGTGATCACCTTATCATGTGATTTGATACCTTCTTCTTCTTCAATCCCAAAGCTTCTTCCTCCATTAGGAAGCAAATGTTGTCTCTGATGAATTAAACCACTAGGTATGTTAAGGAGACAAAGTGCTGCAATCTTGTTGGAGAAATCAGAGCCATTCTCACTCTCTTTCCTCAGTTTCTCAACTTTCCACTTTGGTAACTTCAACGTCACGCTACTCACTTGTCTCTCTTCATCATGATCAACCTCCTCATTCTTCTTCATTACCGAGAGATCAGACGATGATCTACGAGACAACTTTAGATTCTCTAGCCTCTCCTTCGCACTTATCTGAATTCCCGACCGAACCCTTCTTGGGGTTCTCTCTTTCCATGTTCTGCCATGTGGGTTATCATGATTACTATAGAAAGATTCCAACTTTAAATACCTAAAACCAAGAGAACCAAAAATTAAGGAATATAATATACCTTGGAAGTTCCACCATGAAGTAAAGCCTTTTGGATTCCAAGTTTTGGTGTGGCTCTAAGGGCTTTGCTCTGATCCCAAATTGCCTCACAGCTTCAGATTCCAAGAGAACGTATCCAGGAAAATCTTTAACCACCGTACCAGCTTTCACAGGCGTCTTCAGCTTGAAACTCTCACCATTGATGTTCATGACTTTCGCTGTTTTCTTGCTTCCCAAGCTATTACCCATTTGAGAATGTTGTTATGTTGTAGGTTTACCAAAATTGTGAGCTTGCTTTTTAAGTCCACCAAAAAGAGAGATGGAAATGTTAAGAGCTCAGTAGTTCAAGGTGGGTGTTGTGTTCGATCAAATCATTATAGATTGTAGATTGATTTATGGTTGGTTGCTGATGATAGTGAACCATTTTTGGGTCAACAAAATGCCAAATCTTGAAAATTATATAATACAATGGAAAGACAAAGTTACGTCGCATTTCACTATCAATCTTGAAATAAATAAACCCTATAACAACCAAAAAATCATGTTTAATTAAAAAGAAATTAATTGAAATTGACAATGTGTACTGTGTTTTTAGCTTATGTCCAAGAGGGGGATGTAGTTTTGGAACTTTTGTGACCAATGTTTTTAGGAAAATGACTCTTTGCGTTAATCACTCCGATTAATCTGGAAAAGTTACGTTGTCTGAAAACACATTTGTTTTCACAAAGGCACGTGAATAGATTTTGACTTTTAACGAATTGGAAAACAAAAACTGATTTGATTTCTCTTCCCACGAATAGTAACTAATGCACGTGAACCAATCCCGTGAACCTAAGAAATAGACCTTATTAAAAATCATATGGATCTTGAATTAACAAATTTGTTTTTTTTACAAAATTAACAAATCAATACAAAGGTGAGCGAGTAAGAAAGAGTTCGATTCTCGTTACTCTTTCGACTCCACCCTTACCAAATTAGTCTTTCAAAAACTGAAAAAAAAATAGAACATAATAAACAGATCAATAGAAACAGCCAGCAAAATTAAATTATGTTAATGGCTATTTAGAGTGATGCTAATTTTTTTGATGATTTACGGAGAAGCTCTAGTAGAGAGTTAGCTTTCCGCTTAGCTCTCTCTGTACCGTCTCTTGATAGTTCCATCAACGGAACAACAGCTCCGAGTCTACCAATGGAGATTAGTTTTTCGGTATCCCTCTTGCAAAGAGACAGCAGTATCGAAGCTGCGTTCTCTCGGTTTCTCGGTTGATCCTTCTGGAGACAATCTATCAAAGTCGGTATCACACTGGCTCTCAAAATCGCAGCTTTCGCGTCTTGGTTACTAGCTAGAACTGAGAGTATTGTCAAGGCTTCTTCGGCCATTCTGAGGCTCGAGTCAGTTAGCATATTCACTAGTGGCTTTACAATACCGGCTCTAACCGCTCTGCCTTTGTTTCCCTGATAAATACACAAGTTAAACAGAGCCGTAGCTGCGTCTTTCTTCCCTCTTGCGCTTCCGTTCTCAAGCAGACTCACTAAGGCCAGTATCGCACCCGAAGCGCCTATAATGATCTTGTTCTCATCAGCTAACGAAAGGCTAAAGAGAGTAGCTGCAGCGTTTTCTTTAGCTTCCATGGTTCCAGCTCGGAGGACTTGCACTATAGATGTGACTGCTCCTGCAAGCATGATCAGTTCTTTGTTGTGTTCGTATATAGAGAGGTTAAGGATGCAAGTGACAGCATTTTCCTGCGTTTCAGTGTCATCTGAGGTCAAAAGATTGACCAAAACAGGGATGGCTCCTGCTTCAGCAATCAGAATTCGGTTGTCTGTGTTTCTTTTGGACAGAGAGCGGAGTTCAGAAACCGCGCTCCTGCGGTCTTCGATTGATCGGGAAGAGAGCTTACGAACCAATGCCCGGATCGCTGACATGTCTCCACTTAGATCACGGAAAGAGCCATCACAGTTTTTGGTCTTACCGTTCATATAACCACCTGGCTGCTCAATGTTGTGCTTAGTGCACCACTGAGAGATCAGGCTTCTGAGAACATAGTTTGGAGTAAGAGTAAAGTTTTCGAGTTTCTGCTGCGTCTTCGGACATCTCAGATTACCACAGTCTATCCATCTTTGTATATACGACCTCTCATATGTCTGTCAAGGAAGAGGAAATCTCATTGTTAAGGTTTCAAATCAACTACCACAAACAAGCACAATGTAAAAATTTTGATTTTTAAAATCAGACCTGTCCTGTGGAAACAATAGCAGGATCCTTCATCAGTTCGAGAGATATTGGACAAAGAAAATCCTCTGGGATAGTGAGGTTATCCGATTTCTTTGAGTCGTCAGTGTTTTTGGTAACTGCTTTTTCTAATCTCTCATCATCAGCATCCTTTGATAAAAAGAAAGCCAAGGAAACTGAAGAGCTCTTCCCAGGAGGCGGTGATTCAGATTTCTTCACATCTGCTAAAGGAACGTTGGAATACACTGTTTCTGGAATACTATCCAGCTTTTCAGTAACTTTGCTCTTTGTATTGCTTGAGGCATCTTTCACCATTGGCTCAGATAGAGCACTCGAGAACTTTTTCGAATTTAAAGATCCATATCTCTGCATTGCTCTTCTTAACTGTAATCTTGCTAGTTCCACCTGATCACAACCAAAAACAACCTTATAATTACCTACCTAATGTTCATACACTCTGCATATATACTCATGAATGAACTTTTTTTGTACCTGTTCACGGACTTCGTCAGATATGTCATATCGATCATAAGGCAAATTGCCTAATGCTTTCTCCAACTTCCAAGTAACGCATTGGAACTGAAACGAGATTCTCTTGGCTGCCCCATCCTTCAATCAAGAATTACATCCCAAAATGTCAAACAACAATCCATAGCGTTTCAATCAAAAAAGACTAAAATCAACATCGTGTTACAACTCCTAGCTACGAATTATGTTCTTCCATGGTGACAACCAATGAAGAGATCTAAGACAATACATTGACTTAATCCATTTCTAAGAAGATGAAGAAGTCAGTTTGGTTAAGAAATACTTACAGAGGACTCGCGAGCTTGGAAACTAGTAGCTGAAGACAAAAGACGCTTCGCGGCTTGAAGTCCCACAACAAGATCAGACCACCAATCACATTCACTAGAACTCAAAGAAGACGAAGCATCAGATTCCTCCGACGTCGGAGAAGGAGGAAGAGAATCCCTAATCTCTTCAATCAAATGAGTCAACAGACCAACTCGTCGCGCGAGATCGGCACAATCCTTCTTAAACACACCCGAATTCACCGGAATCTCAACGATTTCGTTGATAAGACCGATCAGAGAAGCGGGAGTGATAGCTCCACCAGCCATTGCGCCGTCGCATACGGTGGCTGCTCCGAATTCGAATTTGGGTGGGACTCCGCTCGCTCCTCTCTTTGACTCGGATGTGTCGAGAATTGTAATCGCTGGCTTTTTTATGTATCCCACAACGAAGCCATGTGGGCTAAAGAAGAGGAGTCGTTATTACGACACCGTTTTTAATTAAAGTCCAAAAATTGTTTTTCAATATCTATTTGATTTTTCTTTTTGTATAATGTTTTTAGGTAAATTTATTAATACATTAATACAAAAGAATAATACAATAGAACAAAACTAGATAATTGATAGGCGAGATTCGCGGTGTAAGTAGATAGAAGAAGAAGATGATACAGTTGTCATTATAATTCAATTATTATGAATTTTTTGTAATTATGGAACCAAAACTTTATAATATATAGAAACGAACCATACTTTTAAAAATATTCAACCAAAAAAATAGAGTTTTATATTTATTTCAGGAAATGGTTTGTTGCGTGCTTGGTTGTAAAGCCGACCCTATATTTTAGTTGTATTGAAATTGTATTCTAATGAGGTTGTAAGGAATAAAAGAAAAGTCCATTAATGATATATAATTGATATAGTCTTCTTAATCTCGAATGGTAATTAGTAATTACTTAGTTAATCTTTTATCTAGGAGATGGGAAGAATCAAGAAACTAAAGATAAAACTTCACTTTTTAGCATGTTAGATGCATTGTATTGACATCTGTCTTACACTAATTGTAAAGACTTATGTTCTTTGTAATCATAGCTTTACACATTTTATTTTCCTTTAATCATAACTTTTTTTTTTATTATGTGTAATTATAGTTTGTTTGATCTTTTGATTTGTTACTTTTCAAAATCTTTTTTTTATATCTTTATAACACCTTTTCAAAAAGCAGGAGTATGAATTTTTCCATAGCCGAATTATTATATACTTTTTGATATTTTTCTTCGCAGGATCCAAGACAAACTCATTTGAAAGACATGATAGACACTACGACTAAATTAATATTTTCACTCAATAAATATATATAATTACGTTAGGACTCACAGATTCAACTTATATCATAATCAAATACGTTCTACAAATATATACTGCTAAAAGTTTTAACAGAAAATTAGATATATTACAGTAAAGAAAAGTTCTGATCCAGAACAATTCTTGTAAATTATAATATATAGACATTCCTTCAAATTACGAATTATATAGGTATGAGGCCTCGATCGTCTGATGTGCAAAAAAGCCACTGTGTTCGTTCTTGTTGAAGCAAATGTTGTATTTGCTGACTCCATCTCCCCCAAGTTGGCCACGCAAACACTACTCCAGTTGTTAAAAAATAAAAGTTTCTTCATAATATTTAAATTTGTAATATAAAAATATGGCATATAATTTCTTTTGACTATTTTACCAAATTTAAAATACTTTTGGAAAAATAGTTTTGAACAGGTTGTACAAATAAGTATGAAACGGTAATGCATTAAATAAGTCATATCGGTTTAAAGTTTAAACAAAAGAAATAAAGGTTCAACTACGACGTCCAGATCGACCGCGTCCACCATGCATGTCCGTGACTTCTGCATCCTCCATAATAACCGTTAGCAACTTGAAAAAATAGACAACATTATCTCTTAGACGTACGTATTTGGAAGGTTTGACTGGCTGGTTTCGTAAATTTTTTTAGTCATTTGCAGAAACAAAATATCTACATTGTAGTTTTTAATAAGGCATGTGATTGTTGCTTTCTACATCCACACACAACTCTCCACTGGCCTCATTAGATTCCTGACATTAATTCATCAATCACAATATAAACTGCCACACAATACTGAAGTGAAATATAATAGTGGAATCCACTTCATTGATGGTTGTAGATTCTGAAATAGTAGTAACAACTTTAATGGTTCTTTATGATAAATAGTGGTCCATTTTTCTCAGCAAACAATCTTCTTTCTACTTGCCACACATTCATTTTCTTTGGTCATACAGTTCTGTTTAATACTAAATGATGTTTGAATAGCGGTTGTACAAAGGTAATTTACTTCCTTTTCGTTTCACGCACCATGTGCAAATAGTTTAAACAAAATTCAATTCTCTAACTGATACAAACACAATAACATTACAATTTGTATTCTAATGTAATTGCTGCTCTTTGTTCCTATCTTTTTTTTTTTATGTCAGTACACTATATGGTTAAAGACATCTTTATCTACATGAATTTCTCATTCATTTTTTTTTTTGGTCAAAGAAATTTTCATTCTTTTGTAGCAATATTAACTCAAATTCTCTATATCATAAAAAAAAAAAAAAAATCTCAAATATGTTAACTGCACCAGAGTAAATCTCAAATAGAACGTAGCATTAATTCATTTTCATGGTGTTTGTACTAGCTGATGAGCTAATATTGGACTTTATAGCTTAGTCTCCATGCTTAAGACATCCTTAAGTTGATATACGTTTTCTTTTCGTTTTGTAAGTATATTAATTTGCTTCCTTTATATCTGTTGTAAGTAATTTTCATATTGATATATAGATTCCATTTTGCAAAAAGAGTGTTTTAGATTGCTTTTGCATAAAGAGTAAAGTGTAGTTTGGTGGGAGATATGAACATACTTGTCCATTTTAAGAGAGTTAACTAATGCTTCCCGTCAATGTGCACCGTATATTCATAGCTCCATTAGCTAATTTCTTGCAGCTTGATTGATCCAATTCAGTTGTGGTCGGTCGGTCATCAACGGTTTACTACTAGGTACTACTTACTAGTAATAGTTCCACTTCATTGAAAACGAAACCAGAAATTTAAGAGAATAGTTGTTCAACGAACAACCGGTCCAAATCAGGATTAACATATCTCTCTAGTGAAGATTATAACATTACATAGCAAGATGACTACAAAGAAGTACATAAATTTTCATTGGAATAGAATAAGCGTTTCTTGACCTGTTGAACCATGGTTAGAGGGTTCGCTAGAGTCCTGAAGACAACGACCTGGCAAATTAGAAGTCGGGGTCGGGATGAGACCGATGTTGAGGTCAGGCAAACGACTTTGTCCGGTACTAATACTATCCTCCGAGCAATTGGTACTTGAAATGGGTAAAAATGTTATACCACATGATTCGGATACCGAAGAAGACTGATCACTGATGATCTTGGTTTCATGTTCCTTTTGCGAGGACGACTTGAGGTAACGTCTGGAAATGTAGCTTGTGTGATGGTGGAGACGATGATTGGTTGGGTCGATTCCCATTTTGATGAGCTTCCTCTTTAAGTAAGTTTCCCAATGGATCCTAACTTCGTTGTCGGTTCGTCCAGGCAATCTTCCCGCTATCAATGCCCATCTGAAAAACAAAGTACCATCAAATTTTAACTGTCACCTATCATTCACATTACATTCAATTAATACTAAACTAATGAAGATGAAGAATGAATAAAAGAACCTATTGCCAAGAAGTGCATGAAGCTTGAGGATGAGGTCGTCTTCATCTTTTGAGAAGTTGTTGCTTTGTTTTACTTCTGGCCTCACGTAGTTTCTCCCTCTCAATCGACATCTCTTACCACGGTGTTGCATTCCTTTTAAGAAAAAAGAATAGGGATCAAATTTCACAAACTTAAACTCCAGCATGTATATGTGATCTATGAATAGCAAAAACACACAATTGTTACTGTTTCAAAAGAAAATAGTTACCTGAAGGGGAAGAGAGTGCGCGGAGGGGGATTTTGTTCATGTCCTTATTCAAAGTGAGCTAGATTGGTACTTGAGTTGTGTTTTTTAACTGTTGATTGATTGTGAGGTTGTTTGCGAGAAGCAACTGATACACATATATATATATATATTGGAATGGATGATAGAGGATAGAAGGTTGACTTGGACTGGTGGGTTGAGAGAAGCGTGCATGCTATAATCAAAATATTAATGAACGAGGAAGAACAAGAAGAACACATCAACCTTGTTAATTGGTCCTACATTTTAGAGGTTCAAACAAATAAAATTTGGTCCCATATTTGTTCATTTCCAGTAGATATTATTACTAAGGTAGTAGTGTTTAAAATGTGGAAATATGTCGCAATCCAGATCTCGCTCTTATCCACATTTTCATTAAAATATATGTATGGATATTTTATAAAATAACAAATATACAGTATATGTGATGTGTATGGATGGTATCAAATAATAGATTCACTACAATATATTATCAAGCAAGAATGAGACAAAGAAAATATTTAGGGAGTGGCTTAAAATCAATTGGATGTATTATTTGATCAAGATGAGAAATTTCCAAATGATAGAGAAATAAAACAAATTAAGAGAAATTAAAACAGGAAACCATAAGATTAAAAGAAGGAGACAGATTGAAGAGTGTAGTTCAGAAACAGATAAGGGAGCCACATAAGCATTCAATTAGGAATTTGACTGGTGGGTAGGACTTATGAATTTTTTTTTCCATTTCACTCACCTCTCTTCCCTCTCTTACACTTACCACCACCTACCACCACAAATCAAACATCAAATAAGAAGCAAATTTTCTTTGTTATTGGGCCCGTTAAATCCTGTAAACGTTAGGCCAAAATAGACTAACCAGTACTGTAGGGAAAAAAAATATCAATAAGATTTTTTTCGATATTTATGTAGTCTCAATCTAAATCAATTCCTTTGTATTCTAGACATGATCGCATTCGTAATCCTAAATCGTATTCTTTTGAAGTTTGGAACCATTTAGCATTTTGTTGAGAGATACTCTTGTTCTCATCACTTAACCATCGCAAAGGGCCTCATCATCATATTGTCTTCGTGATCCAATATCTGCAATTCAATAAATTGTATTAGTTAGTCCTAAAAGAAAAAGCTCAAATAACATTATCAAATTTTAATATTTTTTTACTAGCTTACGTGACAGTGGTAGACATAGCCTGGCTTTTGAGTAGCGTCGAAGGAGTAAGAATCGTTGGAGTGAATGTAAGAAAATCTAACGAGGATCTTCGTTACATGTCCCGGCATCATCTTGAATACGTTCTTCCATCCCCGCTCGTGAGCCGTCACCGCGGTTTTGTTCCCAATAGCGTACTTGTTAATATTGCACTTAACGGCGTCGTTTCTCTTGGTCATGCAGTCCGTGAATTCCTCAGTCTTCACCAACGCCGTTTGCTCCAACACTTTGAACAATCCCAAGTGAATGTGCAACGGATGGTTATCCTCAGTTAAATTAATCACTTCCCACACCTTCATTACATGAACTTAAAAATATCAAATATATGAATTAGACCGTTATAATTAAATTGTGTGACATATATTAAAATATATATACCTCGCTGGTGCCGATTTTAGGAGTTTCTGTCACGGGAGCACTATAGGGCAAACCGTTGATGTATAGATGCGTTGGCTCGTCAGCGCTTGATACATACTCGAACATGGCGATGTAACGTGTACGTGCGGAGGTTGATATGTGAGCAGGAGCGTATTCGATTAGCTTCTTCGGAATGGTCGATGTGTCATCTTCAGATTTGTTCTTGATTTTAAACTTCATGACTTTGCTGTTCTCTTCCGTGACTGGATCCCCGGAAGGGTAAGGATAAGGTGCATTGTTGGCTAGTATTGCTGTTTTCGACTTTGATTTCGAGAAGTCAACAACAACATCGATGATCTCTGATGGAGCGAGGAGAACCGTTTTGGCCCGTACCGGTTTCGATAGATATGCTGAATCTGAACCGACGACGATGAACTCGAGACCGTTGGAGAAGAAGAAACGGAAGAACCTTGCGTTGCTAGCGTTTATGATTCGGAATCTGTATTTCCGACGGCGGACGGTTAACCGCGGCCAAGCTTTCCCGTTGACGATGATGGCGTCGCCGAAATACTCTGGCTGCCATTGAGGATGAATTGAGGGGTTGTTCCCGGTGGCGTTCATGTAAATGGAGCCATCTTTACGAAAACTTCGGTCAAATATGACTAGAGGACGATCGAATTCTCGGCCAGTGGGTAACCGAAGAGGCGACTCAACAGACTTATGGCGGAGAATGTAAGCACCTAACAAACCGGCGAGAAGGTTGACTCTAGTCAAACCAGCAGCGTGGTCATGGTACCACATGTTTCCCGGTTGTTGCTTGTTGACGTAATGCGTATTCTTTTTGGTCCATTTGGATCCTGTCTCTTTGAAACCAGCGGTGAACCATGAATCAGCGTTACCGTCGCTGGTTGGTTCGTGGATGCCTCCATGCAGGTGAACTACCGTGGGGATGCCGCCGTGTTTAGGGATGGCCGGGGAGATTGTTGGATCCCAAGGGAGGATATGAGTTGAAGGGAGGTGGTTTCGCCACGTCACGTAGGTGTCTATGCCATAAACAGCTTCTATTGTAGGTCCTGGAACTGTTGCCTTACGCTTCGATGTACCGTATGCGAACACTGGCGTGGCAGGCAAGTCTCTGTGGAACTTCTGCACTTAAACAATAATTTTAACTCATATCAGTGACAGTCTTTGAGAGCTTTCAAAATTCAAATCATTGGATTAATTGGCAGTGTAATTAAATAGTTTAAAGAAGCAGAGCATAATTAGCTAGGCCAAAGTGGTAGAAAAGCAATCATAATTATATACTTAGTGGATACTAACTTTCTATATAATAATCATTAGATTTTATGATTTTCTTAAGTATAATTGATCGAAAAACAGAATTGAAAGAGCAAACGATATTAAATTTGACTAGTGGTAAAAGACACTGATTCGTCAGTACTAAAACATTAGATGCTTTTCTCAAGAGGACAAATAAGTGATATAGGACAAACAAGAGTGGACAACACAAGGTGAATCTATTCTAATTCACTTTACCAACCAAGAGCCGTAGCCAACTAAAAAGCGACTAGTTTCACTAATCTATACGATTTCCAATATTTAATAAATTATTTTTTAGGTATTAATGAGTTTAGATACAAGAATCAATATCCATCTGGTGAAGGGCAAAGTATATTCAAGAGGACAAGACGACGAGTGACAAAAGAATGAGCATTGATTCGTCGGGTCGACACTTCTACTATAACATTATTGTTATACTTTTTTTTTTCTCAAGACGACAAATAACTGAGGGGACAAGAGTGTGAACACAGGCGAATCTATTCTAATCACTTTACAACCTAGCTAAGAGCCGTAGCCAAGTAAAAAAGCGATTAGTTTCACTAATCTATACGATTTCGAAATTTAATGCTAACGTTTGTCACTAACGAGAACAGGTTTAACATTAATTAGTATATTTATTTGGCCAACAAATCTTTTTTTTGGTATTGCATGTAATATACAGGTGTATATCACTAAATGGTGGATATATGCATCTCTATCTAAATATTTTGGCCATTTATAGCTTCTGGACATAAAAGGAAGATGATGTGTCTTCACGATCTACTGTAAATCAAAATTTTCAAACATATACCAAAAAAATCTTCAAGAAAAAGAATGAATGAATCGAAATAAGAAACGACTATACAGACTGTAAATATTTAATTCAATCATACCAAAAAATATTAGCTTCAAGAAACCAAATAAGGAAACAATGAGAGAAAAAAAAAAAAGAAAGAATCGAAATGAGGAATAAGGTAAGAAAAAAATACCCATTTTTTGAAGAACATGCCGATGTGAAGAGATTTGGGTTTGAGAACGCCGTTTACGGAGTGGAAGCCATGAAGAGTGGGTATATGGGGAAGGTTGTCAACGAACATCTCTAGCTTCTGGAGATTGAACAGTCGCTCCTCTTGCTTCTTGCCTCCTGCGTCGGCGTCTCCGGCTACGAGCCATGTCATCGTTACTATTAGCAGCAACATGCCTCTGGTCATTATCCTCCGAGAAGGCATAGGCTCCATGCCTCTTTGTCCTAATTCACGAGCTGTCGAAATATGAGAAAAGTCAAGTGTGTGTGTTTGTTTTTGTATGTATGGAATACTCAAAAAGTTGAGGAGAGAAAATTGAAGAAGTTCTTTGGGGTTTTGCGTATTTATACATATAATGAGTGTGCGGTGTGAAATAAACTTTGTCACTCTTTGCTTTCCGATCTCTTGACTCTTGAGTCGCTCCTTTCTTTAGAATTTTGTTTTTTCCAATGGGTTATTAATAAGTTGGCTAAGCAAGATTTGTATTATTGACTAACTTAATGTGGTGAGAAATAAAACTCGTCGATATCAAGACTTTCCATTAAAAGTTGTACTATTAAGCAAAATATCTTATATTTCTAGGGGGTGTATTCATCATATTCAAACTAGGATTTTGGAAAATTTGTGATTTTTTTTTAAAAATCACTTGTTATTCAACTTAGGATTTTAAAATTACTTCTCAAATCCAATGTTATTCAATATGAAATATGTTAAAAATCATTTAAAATAACTCATAATCTTCTGTTATTCAATCAACAATTTATAAAAATCATATCAAATCAATTATTATTCAAAACATAACTTTTTTTTCTTCAAGAAAACGATTACAGTGATTTTGGGAGATTTTGGGTACTTTTTATAATAAAATCCTGTTGAAAAAATCACACCTTCATAAATGTGATTTTGAAGGATTGGTTTAAAAAAAAAAAAAAATTTACGTAAAGAAAGAAAAAGTCAGCAAGATAACTTGGATTTGAAAGTTTTTGTCAAAAGAGTCACATCCATAAGCTCCTCTACCAGCGTAAACAACGTAGCCGATCATTTAACCACCGTAGTTAGGAACGCCAAAGTTGGCAATGGCTGCATCATGCTTAGAAGTTAGACTGCAAAGATAGTTAAGACGCTCAAAATGAACCCAACTTGAACCAAAATTTTTCCCAATGGAGAGCCCAAAAGCGTATATATAAATCAGATAGGCCCAAATGCTATTGAAGTAATATCAATGTCATCTACACTGCTCACACGATCGATCAGTACCGAGTTAGAGGCAATGGTACAATTGTAAACTTTGGATATTTGATGGTTTCTTGTTTTTTTTTTTTTTTTGCAAAATTCCCTTTAATTTATTTATGTATTCAACTAGTTTACTTATTTGCATTTGTGGATAAACGAGTCAAATTCTTTATTTGTTACAAATTGGAACGATAAATACTTTTAAACTCTTCTTGATGTTACTACAGTGAATAACTATCTAGAATGATTACCCCCCAGGTTTGATTCGTCTTTGGTTAAGCAGAAATGACAGTTTTGATGATACATATTGATAATTTATAAGAGATATATAAGGAAAGGATAGGGATGTAAATCATATTAACCTAATGTCTCCTCTGTACATTGTATATATATTGTAATACTCTTCTCATTGGAATACAACACAACATTCATCTTTCTATATGGGAAACAACTACAAAGACAATCAGTCTTGGTCCTCCCAGCAGCAGCAGTCTAACTCTCAACCACGCCAAGGCCAGTCCCGTGGTTATCAAGGCAAGTGTCAACTTTGTGGAATACATGGTCATAGTGCTCGAACTTGCTACCAACTCTCGCAACATGGAAATTTCTCTCCACGGGCAAATATGGTAGCAGCTTCCAACTATGATGCGTCGCCTTGGCTTCTAGATAGTGGCGCCACACATCATGTTACATCTGATCTGAATAACTTGGCGCTACACCAACCATACAATGGTGGTGAGGATCTCACTGTTGCGGATTGCACAGCTCTTAAGATTGCTCAAACTGGTTCAACTCTACTTCCCACTACTACTCGTCCTATTGCATTAAACGACGTTTTATATGTTCCAAACATAACAAAGAATTTAATCTCGGTGTATCGGTTATGTAATGCTAATAGTGTGACTGTTGAATTTGCTCCCGCTTCCTTCCAGGTGCAGGATCTTCAAACGAGGGTCCGGTTGCTCCAAGGCAGGACTAGACAAGAGCTCTATGAATGGCCAGTCAACATTGCTCCTCCGATGTCCTTCTTTGCGTCTCCCACACCAAAGACTGATCTCCGTAGTTGGCACTCGAGACTAGGTCATCCTGCATTCTCAGTTTTAAAATCACTCATCTCTCAGTTTTCTTTACCTGTATCTGCTTCTTCGCAACAGTCATTACCATGTTCTGATTGCTATATGAATAAAAGCCATAAGCTTCCCTTTCATACCAACACGATTGTGTCGACTCATCCGCTACACTATATCTACAGTGATGTTTGGACATCACCAATATTATCTATTGAGGGGTTCAAATATTATTTGGTTCTGGTTGATCACTATACACGGTATGTGTGACTGTATCCACTCAAACAAAAGTCTCAGGTGAAAGAAGTTTTTACCCGGTTTGTCGCTTTGGTTGAGAATCGCTTCAACCATCGTATTGGCACTCTTTATTCAGATAATGGAGGCGAATTTGTGGCTCTCAGGTCCTTCCTCTCGTCCCATGGTATTGCTCACTTCATAACGCCCCCACATACTCCCGAACACAATGGGGTGTCAGAACGCAAACACAGACATATAGTTGAAACTGGGCTCACACTTCTCAGCCAAGCTTCTATGCCTACGGAGTATTGGAGTTATGTATTCTCCACCGCAGTATATCTTATCAACCGACTGGTCACACCGGTTCTTCATGGAGATTCTCCGTTTCATCGTCTCTTTGGTATGCAGCCAAATTATCTTAAACTCAAAGTCTTCGGTTGCTTATGCTATCCGTGGCTCCGACCGTACACGAAGCACAAACTTGATAATCGTTCTCTTCCCTGCGTGTTTCTGGGTTACTCACTCACACAGAGTGCGTATATGTGTTTGGTACCAAGCTCAGGTCGTGTTTTTGTGTCACGCCATGTGCAATTTGTGGAATCCACATTTCCCTTTGCAACTCCATCGACAAATCTTCCATCACCAGAGTCTCCCGAGTCCGCTAATACCACTGCAATCCCAATTCCTGTCCAGCCACACCATGTTATCCCTCCGACGGTACAACCGTCGCTATCTCCGCCGGTCCATCTGACTCCAGATCAATCTGTGCCCGTGGCGCCTACTCCGGTGAATTCATCTTCCTCTGTCTCGCGACAATTATCGAATCCATCGTCGAATTCAATACCGCAAAGCCCAGGTCCGTTACCCGATTCGGGCCTCCTCCCTGATTCAGGCCCAATATCCAATTCCGGCCCATCATCCTCATCATCTAGTCCACAACAAAGCCCATCTCCCACATCGTCTTTGTCGAGTTCCTCTTCGTCGTCTGTCCCTTCTCTGTCTCCGTCACCGCCGCCACCTCCGAACAACCACACCATGACGACGCGTTCCAAGAACAATATTCACTTGCCCAACCGCCGCTATGCACACACATTATCTCTCCCTAAACCATCTATTCCCAAGACGGCGGCTGAAGCAATGAAAGATCCTAAATGGCGTGCTGCGATGTTAGAAGAAGTAAATGCTCAAATCCGCAATGGCACACATGAATTGGTTCCCCCCACCCTGGCTAAGAATGTTGTTGGTTGCAAGTGGATCTTTACTATAAAGTATCTCCCGGATGGTTCGATTGATCGCTATAAAGCGAGACTAGTTGCCCGTGGTTTTCATCAACAACCGGGACATGATTACACGGATACTTTTAGTCCTGTAATCAAATCTACAACCATTCGCGCAGTACTACAGGTTGCAGTTAACGAGGGCTGGCACATCAAACAGATTGATGTAAATAATGCCTTCTTGCAGGGTCGGCTTCATGATGAGGTATACGTGGCTCAGCCACCAGGGCGGTTGCTAATGCGGCTTCTGAACTTCGGTGGATCATCTCCCTTCTACAAGAACTGGGACTTCGGGTACCTGCAAGTCCAGTCATTTACTGTGATAACCTGGGTGCTACACACTTAGCTGCAAATCCCATTTTTCACTCCAGGATGAAACATCTTGCCTTGGACTATCATTTCATTCGAGATAATGTCCAGGCTGGTACACTACGCGTCGCTCATATATCTACTCATGATCAACTTGCTGATCCCCTAACAAAGCCACTTTCAACATCACGGTTTCAAGAGGTCGTTTCCAAGATTGGAGTCACGAAAGCTCCTCCATCTTGCGGGGGCATATAAGAGATATATAAGGAAAGGATAGGGATGTAAATCATATTAACCTAATGTCTCCTCTGTACATTGTATATATATTGTAATACTCTTCTCATTGGAATACAACACAACATTCATCTTTCTATATAATTGCCATAGTATTATTATAGACTTTGAGCATGTCCATGTTTTGGTGTTGATAGTCAAAATTGAAGATGTAACATGTGTTCAAAGGATGAACTACTTCAGAAGAACAGAGTACTGATTCAAGAACAGAACATCAGGAAGATTATGTCGGTGTTTAACAAGCTAAAAGAATTATACAAGAGTAGAAGGTGCGAGAAGCTTCTAGAAGAACAAAGAGTTTCATGTTTACAATAGGAATGTAAACATAAAGAGGGAAATTTCCTATATCATAAAGAAAAAGGAAATTGTCCAAATCCTATTAGGTTTAGAATAGGAGAAGTCTTAGTTCTATAAATAGGGTGCAAAGGCTAATTGTAAGTCTTAGCACAAACAAGGAAAAGTTAACCTAGCTTCTAAGTTTTAGTCTTTAAGAAATAAGAAGAGCTAAGAACTTAGAGAGAGAGCGTGAGGGTTCTTTTAGAAGAGTCTTGAGAGATTAGAAAATTGTTTAGAACAAACTTGTAAACAGATTTTCTATCAATCAAAGAGAAGTTTAAAAGAAACCTTTGTTACATTGATTAGATCACAAGTTCTCATACTTTCAATTGGTATCAGAGCGGCACTTGTTCAAAATATTACGGGTGAGTTCCTGCGGACAAGATGGAGAGCTACGGAGATCTGATCAACAACAATAAGGTGGTTTTGGATGATGGAAATTATGGATTTTGGAAGTCAAGGATCAAGTCCATAATAGGAGGCATTGATCGACTTGCGTGGAAAACTGTTCTGGAAAAGTGGGAAGAACCTACGATCAAAGATGAATCAGGAAAGAGAATTCCAAAGCCCGAATCAGAATGGACTGATGAAGAACAAAAGAAATCGAAATATAACTCGCGAGCTTTAAGTGCAATTCATTGCAGTGTTGGGAGGAAGCAGTTCGATTTGATTCAGGGTTGCGAAACAGCAAAAGAAGCATGGGATATCCTCCAGATCCATTATGAAGGCACCACCAAAGTGCAGAGCTCAAGAAAAGACATGTTAGCATCAAGATTTGAGAACCTAAAGATGGAGGATCATGAGTCGATCTCAGATTTCAGTTCCAAGTTGAGTGCATTAGCACAAGAGGCCTTAACCCTAGGAAAAACCTATAAAGACCCGAAATTAATTAAAAAGTTTCTAAGATGTCTTCCATCTAGGTTCATGGGGTATAAGACAGCTTTAACTGTATCTCATGACTTGGATAATCTCAGCTATGGTGAAGTGGTTGGAATGTTACAGGCACATGAGATGGAGCTGAACGGAATCAAGAAACCAAAAGGCATAGCCTTAACTGCAAGCAAAGATACGACTGGTCAAGGAGAGGAGGATACTGTAAGTCTGCTGGTACGAAGGTTTGATCGAGCATTGAGAAGGATTGAACAGGGTCAAGGACAAAAGAAAACTACCTTATTCAAAAGAACAAGTGAAGACAGAAAAGCTGATATGCAGTGTCATGAGTGTAAAGGATATGGACATTTTATTCGAGAATGTCCTTCAAGCAAGATACGAGAAGCAAAGTGCACAATTTGCAAAGGTACTGGACATACACATGATTTATGTGTGAGTAATTCTAAAACCAAGAAAGAGAAGTCCATGATCAGTATTGAGAATGAATCAGATGATGATAGCAGTAGCGAGGAAGAGCTTATTAATCTGGTGGCAATGGTCGGAA
The DNA here is from genome assembly GCF_000633955.1 of Camelina sativa. NCBI lineage: Eukaryota > Viridiplantae > Streptophyta > Magnoliopsida > Brassicales > Brassicaceae > Camelina > Camelina sativa. Next base: position 28,046,230 of record NC_025693.1, read on the forward strand.
TCACTAAGTTTGAGAATGGGGAAGAAGTAACTGATTCAGAATCAGAAGGGGAAGAGATTCTTGACATTGTTCAGAGTTACAAAGAAGTACGAGACACACTCATAACTCTAGGAAAGGAGAACCAAGAATTAATAAAGGAAAAACTTCGTCTTGAGGAACTGATCGTGACTTTACAAAATGAATTAGAGGATGAGAAGAAGATTGCTAAAGACTCACTAGTTTTGATGAAAGAAAAGTTGGTGTTATCTGCGAAAGCTGACAAACTAGAAGAGCAGCTGTGTAAAGAAAAAGAAAAAACTTCACAATTACAATCAGATTTGGATCAGCAGCATAGGAAGATACATATGTTTGCAGGCACCAAGCAACTTGATAAAATCTTGAGTTATGGAAGAACTGAGAAGACTCATAAAGGGCTTGGGTTTACAGATAATGGAGGAGCAAAGTCACAATTGACTAAGTTTGTGTCTGCTGGAGTATATCAGTCTGAGAAGGAAACAACCTCGAGCGTGTCTAGAGAGACTATGGGATGTTATTTTTGCGGAAAGGTTGGACACTACAAGCGATTTTGTTACAAATTTTGGGAAAAAGTGGGTACACTAAAACGTCAAGGAAGGTTTTTCTGGAATGGGATAAGAAGACAAGTGTGGATGAAGAAAACTGATTTATATCAATCGAATTTAAAAGTGGCTTCTGGATCAGGATTCAGGTGCAGCATGGCAATGATTACTAAAGAACAAGTTGACTCAGAACCTTGGTTTTTTGATAGTGGCTGCTCAAGGCATATGACTGGAACCAAGGGTAACCTACAACATGTCAAGAAATTAAAAGGAGGTACAGTGACTTTTGGAGATGGGAGTCATGGTTTTATTCAAGGCAAGGGTACAACATGTGATGCTGAGCTTCCACAACTTGTGAATGTATACTTAGTACAAGGACTGAGAGCTAACTTGATAAGTATAAGCCAGCTCTGTGACGAAGGCTTATCTGTGTTGTTCACAAAAGTTGACTGCAAAGCTATAGATGAGGCAGGGAATGTCAAGTTGTATGGTGTAAGATCTGGAAACAACTGCTATATGTGGGAAATGGAGCCTATTAAGTGTTTCAGTGCTAAAGCCAGTATTGATCTTTGGCATCAGCGACTAGGGCATATGAATACAAGGAATCTCACTATCCTTGTGAACAAAGAGATAGTACGAGGAGTACCAAAACTTAAAGGAGAAGACAATATGGTGTGTGGACCGTGTAATCATGGAAAACAGGTTAAAATTCAGCACAAAAAGGTACCGGATGTTCAGTCCAAATCGGTTCTGGATTTGATTCACATGGATTTGATGGGACCAATGCAGGTTGAAAGTCTAGCAGGAAAGAAGTATGTTTTTGTGTTGGTTGATGACTATTCCAGGTACACTTGGGTTCGATTTATACGAGAGAAATCTGATACTGTGGACAGTTTCAAGATTCTAGCTCTACAATTACTGAATGAAAGAGGAGGAATAAAAAAGATAAGGAGTGATCATGGTGGAGAATTTCAGAATGAGGCTATGAAAGATTTCTGTGAGCAACAAGGGATTGTACATCAGTATTCAGCACCAAGAACACCACAACAGAATGGGGTTGTTGAGAGGAAGAATAGAACTCTTCAGGAAATGGCAAGGGCAATGATACATGGAAATCAGGTTCCTAAAAAATTCTGGGCTGAAGCTTTAAATACTGCATGTTATATAATTAACAGAGTTTATGTAAGAAGAAACACGACTAAGACACCATATGAGTTATGGAAGGGCAAGACGCCGAATCTGAGTTACTTTCATGTGTTCGGCTGCAAGTGTTATATCTTGAATGATAAAGATTATCTCGGGAAATTCGATTCTAGAAGTGATGAAGGCATGTTTCTTGGATATGCAGAGAGTAGTACCGCATTCAGGGTTTATAACAAACGGACTGGTGTCATAATGGAATCAGTTAATGTTGTGTTTGATGACAGGTCTGGTTCTGTGGGCAATGATGATGATTCAGATAGTGATACAGAACCAGTAGTTGCAACTAAGACACGATATGATAAATCTGAGGTAGAAGTGCCTGTTTCAAAACCAGAAGGATTACAACTTGTTCACAAAAATCATTCAGCATCTGATGTTATTGGAGATTTGAATGAAAAGATGAAGACTAGAGGAGTTAAAATCGATTTCCAAAAGATGACAAGTTACTTTACAGTTTTGGAGACAGTGTTCTATGAGTGTTGTGTGTCGATGATTGAACCAAAGAATCATGTAGAAGCTGTTCAAGATGATTTTTGGATTATTGCTATGGAAGAAGAGCTTGAACAGTTCGAACGGAATGATGTGTGGGAGCTAGTGCGAAGACCAATAGATGTGAATATCATTGGTACCAAATGGATTTTCAAGAATAAAATTGATGAAAGTGGTGTTGTGGTTCGCAATAAGGCTAGATTGGTAGCACAAGGATATACACAAATTGAAGGGATAGACTTTGAAGAAACCTTCGCACCAGTTGCAAGACTAGAGTCAATTAGGTTGTTTCTAGGAATGGCCTGTATCCTAAACTTTAAGGTTTTTCAGATGGATGTCAAGAGTGCTTTTTTGAATGGGATTTTACAGGAGGAAGTTTATGTTGAACAACCCAAAGGGTTTGAGGATCCTATCAAGCCAGATTATGTTTATAAATTGAAGAAAGCTCTTTATGGGTTAAAGCAAGCTCCAAGGGCTTGGTATGAAAGGCTAACTAGTTTTCTTATGGAGAAAGGTTATGCTAGAGGAAGTGTTGACAAGACCTTGTTTGTCTTAGAACAAGATGATGACATCATGATGGTTCAGATTTATGTTGATGATATTATTTTTGGTAGTACATCTAAGAAGCTAGTGGATGCTTTTGTGGGTAACATGACACAAGAATTCGAGATGAGTATGGTTGGCGAACTCAAGTACTTTTTGGGACTACAAATTACTCAGTCTGATCAAGGAACGTTCATTTCACAAAGTACTTATGCAAGGCAGCTTCTGAAGAAATTTCAGATGGATAAGTGTAAAGAAGCCAAGATACCTATGAGCACATCTCTGAAATTGTCAAAGGACATTGATGGAAAGGAAGTAGATGTCAAGCAGTACAGGGGAATGATAGGAAGTTTGTTATATCTCACTGCTAGTAGACCAGATTTGAGTTTCAGTGTTGGAATGTGTGCAAGATATCAGTCGAATCCAAAACAATCACATCTAGAAGCAGTCAAGCGGATCATTAAATATGTAAGAGGGACTGTTGATTTTGGAATTTGGTATTCTAAAGGCTCTAATCAGGGTTTAGTTGGGTATTGTGATGCTGATTATGCAGGAAGTGTGACAGATCGAAAGAGTACTAGTGGAGGATGTTTCTTTTTGGGTAATAATCTCATAGCATGGTTAAGCAAGAAACAAAATTCAGTGTCTATATCTACAGCTGAATCAGAGTATATAGCAATGGGAAGTTGTTGTACTCAGTTGTTATGGATGAAACAGATGTCAGCAGATTA